>NW_006921621.1:16721353-16723023 GCF_000298275.1 Orycteropus afer afer
AAAAAAAAAAAAAAACATTGAGCCATGTCACTTTAGTTTTGTGTATTTCACTGTACATAAATTGTATTTCAATAAAATGCATTTAAAATAAATAAATAAATAAAATAGACTGAAAAAATAAAAGAAATTAGGAGTTCAGGGACTACTTTCTTTCCAAGGTGCCCACTTCTGCCCCAGATGAAATGAGCCCCAGGCAGTGGCTCGCTAGCAGGGGAAGGTGAGACTGACAGCTTTGACACAGTGCAGCACAGAACCCTTAACCTCTTGAGAGGCAGGGTCAACAGACTAGGAAGAATAGAGACCTGGGAGTGACGAAGGGGTGAGGGGCTAAATTTTAGATGCCTCAGGGAGGAGGCTCTGGTAGCATAGTGCCTAAGGCACTTGACTGCTAACCAGAAGGCTGGCGGTTCAAACCCACCAACCACTCATCGGAAGGAAGATGGGGCAATCTACTTCCGTAGTAATACAGCCTCAGAACCCAAGGAAGACTCACTATGAGTTGGGTCTGACTTGACGGCACATAACAACAACAACAACAGAGAAGAAAGCAGCCCAGCCCTGCGGGGAAATAAAGAAAAAAGGAAATGACCCTCAGTGCCCTGCAGGACTAGAGTTACCAAACCCAACTCAACCCACTGCCATTGAGTGGATTCACACTCTAAGTGACCCTAAAGGCCAGAACAGAACTGCCCCATAAGGTTTCTAAGGCTGTAATCTTTATAGGAGCAGACTGATTCATCTTTCTGCTATGGTGCCAGCTGGTGGGTTCAAACCATTGACCTTTTGGTTAGCAGATGAATGCTTTAACCACTGTGCAACCAGAGCTCTTACTAGAGGTACGGGGCCTGAATATTTGCATAGGGCATCTCCAGGACCAAAGCTAATATAAAATCCTAATAAATTTCCTCCCAAATTCTCAAATTACTGGTACTTGCAACACGGTCCCAACAATCATATCCCAGCAGAGGCCAGAAACTTCTCTAGTTTTGATGTTTCCCATCAAGACAAAGCAGAGCCTGCAGGTCCCACTGTGTATCAGGCCAAAGTCTCAAGCAGTGCTTCCAGAAAGTGGTCCAGGGACCAGGTACAGCAAAAAGACCTGGGGAGCTCGTAGAGTATTCAGACTCCCTGGTCCACACCCAGAGATTCTGCTTGAGTGGCCTATCTTCTTGACTGGCCCCTGGGGAATTCTGCCATATAGTAAGGCCTAAGAGCCACTGGTCCAAGGCTCAGACAAGAAAAACAGGAGGAAAAGTAAGAAAGAAGGTAGAAAAAAAGAGGAAAGGAAGTCAAGAGAGAGGAAATGAGGAAAGAAGAAAAGAGATGACTTCACAGGGGAGTGGTAAAATGTCATTAAAAGCCACCCAAGATGTCCCTCAGAACAGACTCACTATAACCACTTTAAAGTGGCCAACATTTACTCCCAAATGTGAGGAGAGAAGCATTCTTACACACTGCTGGCGGAAGTGGAAACTGACACACTTTTTTGGAAAGCATATCAATAACATCCATTCATTTATTCAATCAACACAGATTCCTAAGCATCTAGTATGTGCCAGGCACTATGGAGCAAAAAGGATATAATGGGGAACAAACAGAATCAGTCCTTTTTCCCATGTGCATCAAAACTTCAAAAACGTTCAGGCTCCAATGTGGAACAAAACTCAAAA
>NW_006921621.1:16726808-16741384 GCF_000298275.1 Orycteropus afer afer
GGAAGTAGGATTGCCCAACCTTCCTTCCGAGGAGTGGCTGGTGGGTTTGAACCGCCAGCCGTCTGGTTAGCAGGCAAGTGTCTTAGCCACTACGCTCTCTGGAAACCCAAGGAGGGGTCACTATGAGTTGGATCCGACTCGACCGGAGTGAGTTTGGTGGTTTTTTTTTTTTTTTTTGGTTCCACTTAGGAGGGGCAGCAGCCCCCACAGGGACAGCTGGCCTACCAGTCCCACAGCATGCAGTTCTTAAAATGGCCTGCAAGGCCCTACCTGATCCAGGCCCTCCCTCTCCATGTTTGCCTCCCTGTTGTTCCTCAGGGCCTTTGCACTGGCTATTCTCTCTAACAGAACACTCTTCCCCAGATATCTGCGTGGCTCACTCCCTCACTTCCTTCAACTTTCTGTTTAATTGTCACCTTCTTAGTGATGCTTACTCTGACTTGCCTACTTAAAACTGAAACCCTACCCGTCACCTTGGATCTTCCCCTACTCTACATCACCCCCCCAGCACTTTTATTTTTAATATACTACATAATGATTTATTTGTATTTTATGTATGTTGTTGTTTTCTGCTAACACAGGTGCATCCTGTTGGGAACATGAATCCTACTTATGAGCATAAGTTTTGTTCATTTTCACTGCTCTATCTCAGCACCCAAAACAGTATTTGGCACATACCGGTACCACATACTCAGCCCCACTTTCTTCATCCTTGGAGCGAGGCCTTCTTATTCCTATTTAAACTTGTGAGGAAACAGACTCAGATGTTAGGTAATACAACCAGAGTCACACAGTGGGTGAGTAACACAGTCTAGACTAGAAGCCAGACCAGTCTGACTCCGGGGTTTAGGTCCTTCTACTCTGCTGTCTATAAACCTGACCAGCCTCTCGGTAACCAGGAATCCTCAGAAAGCCCTTTACATTCCGGCAGCTTTGTTCATTTGACATTATGACCTAACCTTCCGTCACTACCTAGGTCATTAAACATCACATCTGAAAGCTCTTTAACTACACTGTACTTATAACGTATGGTGCTGCTGCTAAATCAGCTTGCTTAGAAGACTTCTACTTCTTATAAAGTGAATCTCAACTTGGTCCATTATCCAATCACCTTATCTCAGCCCAAATTAGCTGAATCCAAAACGGAAGTGTGGGATAATGACTTCTGCTTTATTTGAAGCCATGGGCTCCTAGCCCTACTTCTGAAAGGAATAATTTGACCTTAAAGAAATGTGTTCTCAAGCAAGGAGGACCTCTGGCAAACAACAGAGATGGCACTGGCATGCTCTATCTGCCAACCACAGCTGTTGCTGCCATTTACTACCTTATATCTTAATAGGAGGGAATCCCAACTCAGAGAGAATATTGTTAGAATTTTGGTGAGCAACCTCCCCACGTGTATTTGCTATTATACATGCTATTCTGTATAATGCTTTTTCCTATGGTATTATCTTTCCGTTTTAATAAATATACAATTATTTAAAAAAATAAATAACTTAAATATTATTTTAAAAAAAAAGAGAGAACATGAGGAATACCCGTCCAATGACCACTGAGGCATCCTTTGATTAAAAACCAAGGCCAACCCATTTATATGAAATATCTACAATAGGAGCTCTGGTAGCATAGTGGCTAAGACACTTGCCTGCTAACCAGATGGCTGGCGGTTCAAACCCACCAGCCACTCCTCGGAAGGAAGGTTGGGCAATCCTACTTCCGTAGTGATACTGCCTCGGAAACCCAAGGAGGGTTGCTGTGAGTCGGGTTTGACTCGACGGCACATAACAACAACAACAACAACATCTACAATAGGCAAATGCATAGAGACTAAGGTTTATAAGTGGTTAACAGGGGCACATGGGAGAGAGGGAGGGCAAGTTACTGCTTAAGGGGCACAAGTCACCGTTAAGAGCGATGAAAAACGTTTGGAAAGACAGTGGTGATGGCTGCACAGCATGGTGAACGTAATTAACGTCACTGAAGTATACACATAAAAAGGGCTGAACCAGCAAATGTGTTGTTACATATCTTATTTGCCAACAAACACCATCATCCTCTACAACACAGCCAGAGGATCTTTTAAAACTATAAATCTAATTATGCCACTTCCTCGGTTAAAAGTACCAAGGGCTTTCTGTGACTTAGAATAAAATCCAAATCCATTATCACACAAAAATAAATAAATAAAATAAAATAGGCCAATGTTAAAGGATGACTGAACATGGAGACCTGACTATACGGGTCCTGTCAACCTCAAGAGGCATAAGAGCTTCCAGCATTTCTGTGACTTGGCACTTTCTCCCAAGATGTGAGGAACAGAATAGGATATCATCTTTTCATTTGCTGAGTGCCACCCACCAATAAATGGAAATAACGTTCACAACTAGCTCTGACCAGCCCATGTTTTCACTCACCTTTGTCTCTGTACCATCCATGCTGCCTCCTACCCTGGATATGCAATCTCCACAACAAGGCTAACCCCTCCATTTGGGCACTAGATCCCATCACCTATCACCCACCAAAAGACAGCGCTCTAAAATTCCCCTCTCTCTTGCATATATGAATTTTCCTTCTCTACCAGATCACTCCTATCATCGTCCAAACATGCTGTTATTTTTATCTTAAAAACAAAACCAAAAAGTTCTCTTAATTCTTTAATTTCTCCATCTAGTTACAGCTCTATCTCTCTCCTTCACTTTACTCACTACCATCGAGTCGAATCCGACTCATAGTGACCCACTCTCTGGGTTTCCGAGGCGTTATCTCTACAGTAGATTGCGCAGTCTTCCTTCCGAGGAGTGGCTGGTGGGTTTGAACCGCCGGCCTTCTGGTTAGCAGTCAAATGCCTTAGGCAACCCCTGAAACAACTGTCTATACAAGTATTGTCCAACAGAATTTTCTGTGGTGATGGAAATGTTTGATAGCTATCCTGCCCAGTATGGCGTCACTAGACAAGTAAGTTACTGGGCACTTGAAATGTGGCTAGTGTGACTGAAGAACTGAATTTTTGTTGTATTTTAATTTTGGTTAATTTAAACTTAAATAACATTAGTTAGTAGCTATGTAGTGGACAGCACAAGTCTATACTCACTGATTCCAATTTGTCTTTAATATACCTTTAAGACTTTGATGCCCCCAGGAGCCCTCTGACTTCATCCCCTACTTCTCCAGTCCCTGTTCATTCCTCTGGCCTCTTCCTTGGTGTCCTTGCTGTTCTTCAATGCAACAGGCAAGCTCCCACCTCAGGGCCCATGCTTCAGCTGTTCCCTCTGCCTGATATGGTCTACCCCAGGTATGTGCAAGCCTTATTCCCTTCAGGCCTTTACTCCAATGTCACTTTCTCAAGTCACCTATGGAATTCTGCATCCTCATCCACCCACCCTCTGGCCCCATACACACTTCCTATCTCCTAGTTTATTATTTTTGTTTCACTCCATAAGGACAAAGGAGTTTGTCTCTTTTGTTTCCTACTAATCTCCCAGCACCTGAACTGTGCCTGGCTCTGGCAGATGCTCACTGAAATATCTGTTGAATGAATGAGTGAATCTCCAGGCCATGGATTTCTCTCTCAAGGTGAAGATCAGGCACACTCGGATCATCATGATCCCATCATGTAAGCTTTTAGCGTAAAGTCAGAGATTTGGGGTAGATCATGTCCAATCCTAAGGGTAACACGCTGGGGGCAGTAGGGACTAGTTTTAGGGGTACTCTGAGGCAGGCAGAAGGCAGGACCTACCGTACTGATGTGAAGAGGGAGGTTCTCTGTGTCTGTCTGCTCGTCCTGCTCCGAGGAATCCGTCTCTTCCATTTGTTGCATTTCCAGCTCAGATGGAAGAAGGGCTGTCAGGTAGGGGATGGTGAATGGTCTGGCAGCAATCACTGGGAGAATGGAAGAAAGCCACAACTACTCCACTGTCATGGAGTCCTGCAGCAGCCCTAGAGCCTCACAGTAAGTCAGCAAGTGGCACCAAATAACAACACGGTCAACATGGTCTGAGCACTTACTACGGGTCAGGCAATGCCCTATGACTTTAATTCCTACTCCAATCCTGTTAAGTAAGTACAATCACCATCCCCATTTTACAAATGAGGAACTTGAGGCACAGAGAGGTTAAGTAACTTCCTCAGACACAACAGAAAGCGACCGCATGAGATCTGAACTCGGGCAGTGTGACTTCAGAGACCATCCCACACTCTGAGCAAGTACACCTGAAATCATGCCAGAACTGGGGCTGAGTCCTAGCAATGTATCAGCTCTCTGTTCTTGAGCCCGAGGTCAGTTATCCCCTCTATGCCGTATTTCTGGGCAGGGATACTGAGATTCTTTCAGCCTGACGGACTCGAGTCCAAATGCTCGGCTTGAGGACTCCCTGCATCTATGTCCACTGAGCCACAGGACACAGAGATCAATGAGAATTTCTGTTCTTTCAAAAAACAATGAGGACGAGGGGAAAAAATTATTGATAAAACAAAAACTATCTTAAAAAGAAAGTCTCTACATCTATGGCAGATGCAATTGTTGGGAGACACTAAGATTATTTTCAATGTGGTTAAGATATGGGTTCTGCAGTCAGAGAGAGCTAGGCTGAATGCCACCTACTAGCTGTATGAACTTGGGCAAGTTACTTCATTTCTGTTGTTCTTAAGTCTTGATGTCCTACAGTGGTAGTGACAACAGTTTCTAACTCATCGGCTCATGAGAGGATTTAATGAGATAATACATGAGAAATGACTGGCACAGTGCCTGGTGATACATGTCAGCTGCTATTATTCCAGGGTCGGGCACACAGCAAGCATCCAACAGTTTGTTGAATAAATCACCCGAACCAATCACCTTCATTCACCTTTTAAAATCTGAGGCCTAAGAAGCCCTGGGGCATGACAATAAAGCACTTGGCTGCTGAGAGGCTGGCTGTTCAAACTCACCCAGCAACTCTGTGGGAGAAACACCTGGCAAATCTGCTTCTGTAAAGATTGCAGCCTAGAAACCCTATGGGGCAGTTCTAATCTATCACACAGGGTTGCCATGAGTTGGAACAGACGCAACTGCATACAACAAAATGAAGATGAAACAACTTGGTCCTTTGGCCATATTGCAGCACTGAGATCAGAAATTAAATGTGCACGTGCAAAAGGACCTCAGTGGCAAAGCCTGGCAGATGTTCTGTAACCAGTCTTGCCTCCTGGAGCCAGTGTTCCTTCTACTACCTGGGCTGACTCTTCTGTGGGAATCTCTCAGATGCAACTCAATGTACCTCATGCAACCAATTCCAACAGAGGCTGTTAGTTTCAGAGTCATCATTAGGAACAGGCCCCTATGACCTGGGAAAAGGAGCCAGAAATCAGAGGAACAAGCTTCATCAAAGATAAAAACGAGGTTATTTATTTCTTCCTACCAAGCCAAGAGAAAGGGAAAATGATGTGACTATCTCAAAGACAAGACAGAGTTAATAGAAGGGAGCAACTCTCACATGGAAACGTGCTGACGTCATCTTTGAAAAGACTCTGGGTCTCTCCTGTCTTGGCCATAAAGCGGGTGAGTGCCCGCTCCACATCACGCCTCTGGGATGCAGCCTTCTCCCGCAGGACCTGGTAGTCTGACACAGGCTCACGGTAAGTCTAAAAAGAGAACAGCACAAGACACTAGGGTAATACCAAGGCACCATTCTGCTCTCCTTGGGTTGCTGTTTTGCTGCTGTTACATCCTTCCACCCTCTAAAATGACTCTCTACCATTATTTAAGCAGTGATCCCCAAAGAACAGGGCAATGACAAAAAGAAAACAATATAACTACAATTGATGTTAATTTTAAACCTTCAAAATTAAGAAATGTACAAATATTTAACAAAGAGCTCGACTCCAAGCTTTCATTCAGCTCCTGTGACAGCTGCTCTCAGGTATAAGTGACCCAACCCAAAGGCAGGGTTGGCGGTCTTTTTCTTCCCCTGCCCTGAAGCTCTGACAGGTACTACCTGCTTCCTTCAGTGTGAGGTGACATCCTGACATATGAGTGTCTAGTAAAGCAGATTGATGGATTGTACCATCTTGTTTCTTAAACCAACCCTCATGAAACGGACAAAATTGTTCTATTAAAGGAAATATCAGTAGAAGATATTAACGTAAACGCAAGTGATTAAGAAAACACCAGGACTAACACTCCTCTTGATTATAAGCTCTTTAGCAATCATATTATGGGGTGAAAAACAATTGAGATCTAATCAGATCAAGAAGTTAGTCAGAACATTTTAAATAATGGTAAAGGGGACATTTTAATAATGACCAAGAAAGTAACTACTCTTTAAGAGATGGATAAAGGGTTTTGAAAGGAGGTACTTGGAAACATTTTCACTGTGATATTGTCACTGTCAATTCAAGTGTGTCACTATACAAGTTCCCACATCTACATGACAACATAGAAACAGAATTTTATGACATGTTTAAAATCTTCTCAAACTGTAGGGGACAGACATCAAGCCCGATTGTTATAACACACTACACAAAAACATGCTTCTACATCCTCCTTTGGTGAGTAGTGACTGGGGGTCTTAAAATCTTGCAAGCAGCCATCTAGATTCAACAATGGGTCTCTCCTCATCTAGAGCAAAGAAGAATTAAAAAAAACAAAGACACATGGAAATAATTAGTCCAAGGGACTTGTAGACCATGTGATCCTCAGCCTATATGAGACCATGAGACCAGAAGAACTAAATGGTGCCTGGCTACCACTCAGAAAGGGATCAGTACAGGAGATCCTGAATAGAGTGGAGGAACAATGGGGAAGAGAACTCAAATTCATAAAAAAGACGAGGTTTCCTGCTCTGATAGAGCCTGGTGAGACCCCTGAGACTATGGCCCCTAGTTACCCTTCAGTTCTAGAATTGAACTCACTCCTGTAGCTTCCAGCCAAACAACAGACAAGCATATGGGGTGAACATTTACACCAGGTAGATACACTCCTTAGAATGATCCCATCATGGGAGAATAGAAAGGCAGTATTTGCACAGGGAAATCTCTCAGGGAGCAGGAATTCATAGGAAAGAAGGACACAGGTAAAAGGTAACTAAAGGGAGAAAGTGGGAAGAAAGCTGTTACATTGTGGAGAATTGCAGTCAATGTCATGAAACAAAATGTGTATGAACTGCTGCGTGAAGATGAATTTGCTCTGTAAAATTTCCACCCAAATCACAATAAAAATTTTAAAAAAAAGAAAGCACATGCATTATAAATAAATAAATAAATGAAATAAAATCTTCCCCAAATGAAGAATTTGAGTGGATTTTGAACGTATTTGTTAAAAACATTAACATACAAATCTTAAGACAACGGTGTGACATTTGAGAAATCAGAAATTTAATAAAAAAGATAAAGATCCTTGCATAATTGGTAGATGAGAACAAAAAAAATTGTTTTATGACTTATTAAGGGCAGCCAATGATGTTACATCTTTTCTTTTTTATTTGTGATTTGGTTGAAAGTTTAGAGCTAATTCATTTTCCATACAGTAGCTCATAACACATTGTTTCACAATGCTACGTATCTTTCTGATGCACCTTTTTCAATTAGGAGAACCAGTAAAGCATCAAAATAAACTGATCTTATAATCAGACCTCCAATTTATTATTCTACCAACTACTGAACCAAGATGTCAAAAAATAAAGAGAGGTAATCACATGGCTCCCACTAAAAAGCAAACTGATTTACTGTACCTTTAATAAGAGTGAGATTATCTTTTAATGCTGGTACCTCACAAACCCCACCCTCCCCACCCCCCATCCCAGGTGCTGTTAAGTCAATTCAGACTCACGCGTGACCTCAAGTGTTTTAGAGCAGAGCTATACTCCCTGAGGTTTTTCAATTGCTGTAATCTTACAGCAGCAGATGCCAGGTTTTTCTTCTGTGGTACCTCTGGGTGGCAGCTAACAGCCAACCTTCTGATTGGCTGCAGAGTGCAAACTGCTTGAGCCACCCAGGGACCTTATTTTAGCACAGTGTTACATTATAATACTCATGTAGATAAGCAAACACAGGAGCCCTGGTGGCACAATGGTTAAATGGTCAGCTGCAAACCTAAAGGTGAGCAGTTGGAATTCACCAGCCACTTCATAGGAGAGAAGACCTGGTGATCTGCTTCCATAAAGATTACAGTCTAGGAAACCCTATGCGGCAGTTTTACTCTCTCATATAAGGTTGCTACACAAGTTGGAATCGACTTGATGATCAACAACAACAGATAAGCAAATACATACTGGAGTATGTGCTCAATATTTTTACTGACAGGAATACACTATGAAAGAATGGAGACACTTTTCCTGCCATATCCATCCTGAAGTGTGGAGAAATGGCCTGGAGGACTTGCCCCAATAGCCTGCACAGTGGCTATACTTACACAACTACATGTGTGCAAGTGGGGAGAAAATGAAGAGTAGAAGATGACTCTGGGGACACCTTTGCACACTGCCCTTTCCCAAGGCAAGGCCAAACTGCTAGTTAGGCCAATAAGAACACATTCCAATCATAGAGGACAGCTCAGCTTGTTCTCATTCAGACCCACAGCTCAGAATGACATTAAATTCCATTTCATGATATTAATAAGTATTCTTTAAGTATCTTTTTCCCCTTGATTGTAAAAGTAACTTTTCAGTTATGGAAAATCTGAAAAATCCAGAAAAACACACAAAACAACAATTACCTGGAACCCTATCAAGAATTACTGTGAACATTTTGTGGAATATCCTCCCCATCTTTTCCATGTAGCTGGGTGCTTTTTTGTTTTGGTGGGACGGGCAAGACTAGGCCCACTTCAATTTCTTTGAAGTTGAATAAATTTTTGTCAGCAGATTTGAGAACATAATTCTCAGTCACCAAATTATTTCTCAATGGCAAAAGACATTCTGAGTTCTTGACAACTTTGACCAAGAAACATTTGGGCTCCAGTCTGACAGTCAGTAGGAACTGACTCTGCCTTCCATTAGTCACAACCCCACTGCAACCTTATCACTCACCGGAGTTTTAATGTAGGTGTGGGGATCCGGGAACTCAGGAAAATGGCTAGGGATGTGTGGCGGGTGGGGTCGGTTCTGTCCTGCTGTGAGGGCCTTGGGGGTCACTGGCTGATTGGTCACTGGAGCTGCAACAGAGTCACACCGGTTACTCCTCCACCAAGGCCATGGTTTCTACTGCTCACAGACTCTGTCCAAACCCTGCTTTATTCCAAATTAATGCTGGACCTCAATTTTCTAAATAATAGGTATCGTGAGTTTCCATCAAGAAAAGGCCTTTAATAGCTTAAGGACCTTATAAGGTCACCCCCACAGTGCCAAGCCCTGCCAGATGTCCTTGGCTGACATTCCCACCTACAGTAACCTGCCTGCATAACTCTTAGGTAGGTGGGTGGGTGGCTGTGACATTAACTATGTAAGAGAGCACACTGAAGTACTACGAAAGATGAACAGACTGCTAATTCTCCTCATGACCCCATAGACTTTTCATAGCGGAGCTCTGGTAGCATAGTGGCTAAAGCACTTGACTGCTAACCAGAAGGCTGGCGGTTCAAACCCACCAGCCACTTCTCGGAAGGAAGGTTGGGCAATCCTACTTTCGTAGTGATACTGCCTCGGAAACCCAAGGAGGGGTCGCTATGAGTCGGGGCCGACTCGACGGCACATAACAACAACAAAACAAATATATACACTGAGCCAGGAAACGTGAGTATGTGCTTGATGATAGCAAGAAGAGATTGAAAATGGTATCCTCCTCCTCTGTCCTTTAAGAGGGGAGTTTTTTTTAAAAAAAAAAAAAGCCAGCAGGAAGAGAGAAAAAAAATTCAGTTACTTCCTTCCAAGTCTTACAAATCGAAATCAGTCACTCCCTGCTCAGTTGATGGCACTTAATTTAATCTAAGGCAAGAGTCAGCAAGTTTTTTATGTAAAGGGCCAGACAGTATTAAGTATTTTAGGCCTTGTAGACCATACAGTCTCTGTCACAACTACTCAACTCTGCCATTATAGTGCAAATGCAACCACAGAAAATAAGTAAACAAATGAGCATGGCTGTGTTCCAATAAAACTTTATTTACAAAAACAGGTGGTTGGCTAGATTTGGCTTACAGGTCATACTTTATCGATGCCTGACCTAAGGAAGAACAAGAACATCTATGTTTTTCAAGCAGTGCCGATTGTTCTTCTGGGGCTAAAGCACATGAACCACTTCACCATCTCGGGGACGAGTTACCTTTCTAGTGACTAAAATTCTCATCCTGACCTTGTTTAGCCCAGATAAAGATTATATTGTAGGTAGCCTGAAGCATGGAAGGGAGCCTGCAACAATGAAGTAGGTACCAAACCTATCCTTGCCTTACTCAACTAATTCATTTCACAAGCATTAGTTTTGAACAGAGTACCTCAGTTCAAAAACACTTACGGGCAGTGATAACCATCCTCTGAGACCGTTTTGCATAAGCAGGCAGAGTGTCCACATTGAAACCTAAGAGACAGGAAAACAAAAATCACCATCCAGACCAGACCTCTGGCTACTGAACACGGAAATGGGAGTAATACTGTGGGTGAAAAAATGGTTTAAACTCCCGTCTTTTTGCTGCCATTCGAAAGAAGTTCCAGCAGAGCAGAAAGTTAGGAGGTCTCTTAAATGGTTCAGGGGAGTACTCTCTTGCTAACTCTTTCAAGCTAAAAAAAAAAAGCAGTGATCTAAGAACATTCAGCAGACTGGCTGACTTATGGTGATTCCTCCCTTTCTTGTAATTCCAACCCAGTTTTACTGAAATATTGGAAACGAGAGGTGTACTCACCCATCTCAACAAGCGTGACCACAATATCCGACAGCGTGGGCTGTGTCCTGGCTGTATGCTCACAGTAAGACTTGGCACTCCTCCCAATTTCCGAAATGTCTAGGAAAGGACCAGAGGCGTAAAGTCTTGTTCTCTGGTGGGTGATTTTTGTTTCTTCTTCAGAAGCTGAAACTCTAATTAATAACCAGACTAAAGTCTTTCACAGGAAAGTATATAAACTGGAGTTTCTGAAGCTGGGCTCCATGAATGGACTTTGACATTCATAGGGAGGTTCCAGGAACACTCTAAAGTTGTGCTGAGTATCATACACAAAAAAATGCCCTTTCTGGGGAAGGGATCACAGCTTTCATCAGATGCATGAAGAGGCCCCCAAAGGGGTAAAGAAGCGCTAATCTAGGGACCTGGTGATTCAGAAGATAAAAGCAGGTCGTTCTTGACAGGGAAGGGTATATAAATGAAGACATGCCACCAATTCCTCTTGCTACCCTGAGCAAGTCACCAATGCTAAACTCCATATAGGAAAATGGTGGACAGAATCTGTTTATTTTGGGAAAATCTAATTTGAATCCTGAACATATTAGAAATAAGCCAGGTAGAAATTAAAAATATCTTCTCCCATTTGATTTTCTCCTTACATATGAGCAGGCCAGGGTATGTCAAAAGATGTGAACAGTAAAGACAGTAACAACATGGAAACTTTGCTTTGAAGCCAGTCTAACACTCGGGTCCCTAGGAACAAACTGACTGTAGTCAACAAGCAAAACATTCTGCACAGAGCTTGTAAGTAACATGAGTCCTAAAACTTTGATATCCAGAGCTACTGACAACATGGAGGTACCTAAGTCTCAGCCCCAGCTTAAATCACACATCCTTTGGCTGAAATGGCAGACTTTTTACACCATTTCCAAATCTTTTAGTTCTGATACTCATAGCTTTCCTCCACAACTATTTCAGCTCCATCCCCTTTAATGGCAACCATTTCCTCTTAGAGAAAAAGGGTCTCTCATCCAGTGACATGAGAAACAACTATCTCATCTAAACAAAACCAAACCAAATGCACTGCCGTCAAGTCGGATCCAACTCACAGCAACCCCTTCTTGGGTTTCCAAGGCAGTATCACTACGGAAGTAGACTGCCCAACCCTCCTTCCGAGGAGTGGCTGGTGGGTTTTACCTACCAGTCTTTTAGTTAGCAGTCAAATGCCTTAGGCACTATACCACCAGCCCTCCATTTAACTCTAAATTCCAAGATCAGTTTAATAATTGAATTCTTGTCTGTTGGGAATTATTAGTCCATTCCTTCAAGGAAAAAGTTCTCAAACTGCGGTCTGGGAATACCTGGGAGTCCCTGAAGTCCTCTGACCTTGTGAACACAAGGCCAAAATGATTTTCATAATACAATTAAGATATTATTTGCCTTTTTAACTCTCATTGTCTCATGTAGAGTTTTGCAGAAACTATATGACCTGTGATGATGACATTGACTGATGGATAATGGAATGTGTGCTTGTGCATTGTTGTGTTCTAAGGTGACAAATATTTATAGCTCTCTCTCTCTAACCCCATACATACAAAACTTCCTTGAAATCCTCAATGTTTAAGAGTCTAAAGGGGTCCTGAAACCAACAAGTTTCTGCTTTAGGAACACATTTGATATTTAAAAAGTTTTAAATTATCAGCTGTAAAAAGCTGCTCCACCTGAGATCATATCCACACTGACTGACTTGATCAGGACAAGAGTACAAAGGTAGGACCATTTTGGCCTGATGTGGGTCATTCTGAAGGGCAATAAACACTCCACTTAAACAATAAACACTTACCCATGGAGTGGGCCAAGTTGTTGTTGGGCCTGCACTGTTCTTCCCCTCTACCCAAACCTTTCTCTCACTTCCTTTCAGAGGTGTTGATACCTAAAAAACATCTTAAATACCCCGATCCATCCCTAACCCTGATTTACTGCCACCAAAATAAGTCCTAAATAGGGAAATCCCTTGTACATGCAGAAAAACCTATGTGAGACTATACTGGGCTTCTAAACCTCAAGCCTTTTCCTTTTATTAAAATATTTATTCCATTCTATAAAATTTATTCATCCTACTGTTTGTATCACACAAAATAGCATTTGATTATAGAACATGCTACCATCTATTTCATGGAAATTTGGCTCCCCCAACAAAAGTGTACGTTCTTTCAGCATAGACAGCAAAAAGGCAACAATAGGGTACCCATAAGTTATCAAGAGCTTTTGATGTTCCCAGCACTAAATGTTTACATATACATCGCACTTATCCTCATGACCGTATGAGGTACGAATTTTTACCCCATTTCACAGATGAGGAAAGTGAGGTTCAGGTTTAGTGACTGGCCCAAGCTATTAAGTGGCAGACTGATGATTTACACCCAGGTCTATCTGATTTCTAAAGTCTGTAAATACCTTTACTATGCTCTACATTTTCTTAAATTCTCTCACATTATCACAATGTAGGGCACAGAACGGATACTTGGGTTGACGCAAAGAAAGCCCCATGCTTCCTGGTACTCACAGCTCTGCAGCATCTCTGTCAACGTTTCCACCGACACCTTCTCGGCACTTTCAAACCCTGCCTCTGTCAGCAAGGAGCTCACAACCACTTGCAGGGTTCGCCTCCGGGCCAGATGGTAGTTATCAGCAGGGTTAGTGGACTGTTTACTTCCTGATCTCTGTGAATCAGCAGCCCAGAGAGAGATTTTCATCCACAGCACAAGGATGCAATCACATAGTTCACACATGGCAAGCAAAAGTTTTTCACTAAATACTTATTTATAAGAGGGATGGAGTCCTGGTGGCACACTGGTCAAGTACTTGCCTGCTAACCTCAAGGTCAGCGGTTCAAACCCACCAATCCTCCGGGGGAGAAAAATGTGGCAGTCTGCTTCTGTAAAAGATTACCAAAACCAAACTCACTGCCATCGAATAGATTCCAACTCATAGAAACCACCACTGGGTTTCCGAGGCAGTAAGTCTTTACGGAAACAGATTGCCCAGTCTTCCTTCCACAGACTGGCTGGTGGATTCGAACTGCCAATCTTCTGGTTAGCAGTCAAAAGCCTCAAGCACTGCACCACCAGAGTGCCTTTATAAAAGATTACAACCTTAGAAATTCTATGGGGCAGTTCTACGCTATTCTACAGGGGTACTATGAGTCAGAATCGACTTAAAGGCAAGAGGTTTAATAAAAGATAATGGTCCCTTAGACTTAGAGATCATGGTTCACTGAGTAATAACTAAACATCCAAGATGGTGTAAATACACAGACTACTTTTGCCTACATAAAACTTAAAATTCCAGTAATACATAATGGTTGTCTCCCCCCCCACACACACACACATACACACTTCCACCTTGTGTGTGTATATGTTGTGCAAATACACACAACAAAACATTAGCCAATTCAACAGTTTCTACATGCATAATTTACTGACAATGATTACATTCTACATGTCATGCAACTCTTATCCCTATCTTCTTCCTAATTATTCTACCACCATTAACGTAAACTCGGTGCATTAAGGCTGTTTTTTGCTTTCCAATTTAGCAAATTGTCAGAATATATAACTGAAGAAGCACACATGATGGGATTGAATTTATAAGTCTAGCTCTCAGGAAAAAAAAAAAAAAAAAGCAGTGGGATTGGCTTTATTTTGTCCTTGCATCCCCACGTCACTTCACTAACAAGGAAAATTTAAATAACACACAACGCTGGGAGAGGAGGGAACTACAAGAGGACGGAAAA
>NW_006921621.1:16741589-16794702 GCF_000298275.1 Orycteropus afer afer
GAGCTAGGGAAGCTAAATATTTTGAAATGGGAAGCTCTCCCAACTTTGGTTGGCCAATAAGAAGGCGAAAACGGTCTCTCCGGACCAATCAGGACGTGTTCCGGATTCCCAACCCCCCCAATAGGGAAAGAGCCAATCAGGACACAGGTCCTGCAACTCAGGAGGCCGCCGCCAAGTCCCAAGAAGGGGGGGCCCCTACCGCCTGAAAGACCTTCCTTCACTCGGAGCTTATGGTGGGGCTGAATCTGTGGGTACAAGCTTGTTGCCCAAGCCAAGAAGAAGTTACGGAAGACCCAGGCTCTCTCGGCTTCGGCCCTGCATCTCCTGCTCTTACCGTTCCGGAGCCGCCGGCCCCGGCTGGAGCCGCCGTGTCGGCCATCTTGCTCTGGCGTAATGTGTGTGAGCGCAGGGCGAGATGGGACTTGTAGTCGCGGGGCGAGGAGGGGGCGGGACGGGGCGCGCCCTTCTGGGCTTTCGAGGGTGAGCAATATCGGGGTACAGCTGATGCCCCGGCTCACGTGTGCTACCTTCTGAGAGCAAAGGGTTCACCAGGCCCAGCTGGACCAGGGAATAAGCCACGAAAATGCGCCCTCAGTTTTACTAATTAAAAGAAACATATTTCGATATGAAATCGTAAAGGGCATACTTTTGGAATGATTCAGGAGGTAGTCTACACTCGCGACGTTTTGCAAACCTGACTGATAATTAGAAACACCTGGCTGAGCCCAACCTAATCCCAAGGACTCACTCGGGGGAGGAGGCCTGGGAATCTGTATTGTTATGTGGTTCCTCAAGTGATTCTCCTGATGAGGTAATTAAGGGAAATCTTGAAGCGTCCGACTTTATGATTTGAAGTCCCTGACGTCCTGGCAGCCGGTCAATGGCATAACGGCCACCCAATCCAAGTCTTCCTACTACATCCCGTTACCTTCTCGCCCTCAATCTGCAAACATTTGCCGAGGCCATCCCAGGAAGCGCAGGCGGCGGAGGCTGTATCTTTCCCACCTCGCTCTCAGGCGTCGCGTCCACGCGACTGTGTTTTCTTTTTAGTTGCTCGTCAGCGCCTTAGGACTAGGGGGCGTTTGTCTAGGGGGCGTTTGTCAGGAGGGAACCCTTCCTACTCTGCGCCCACTTGCGGTGGTTTGGCAGGTGCCTGGCAGGGCGCAGACGCTCGGTATGAACCCTAACGCTTGCCAGCTGTGGGATTTCGAACAAATTATCTCATCTCACTGTGCCTAAATTTCCTCTGTCTGTGAAATGGGGCTGAGATTGATACCAGGGAAAAAGGAGGTAAAGCAAAAACAGGGTTTGTCACGATGCCTGATGTACACTAAGGGTTCTAGAAATTGGGTCTAACGTTACTTATTTTCTGGGTAGTGCATGGCGATCATTCGCGAACGCCCATCAGGCAGAAGTCTGGAAAGCTGCGCGGTGCCACTCCTGCCCCCTACACCTGAGCCTCGAAAAGCGACACCCCTCTTCCCGGCACGTGGTGGGGGGGGCCTGCGGGCCAGGGGTGCGCGGCGCCGGAGTAGCTGTGCGCTGGGGTCAGGGGGAGCAGACAGCAGCCATGCGAGCACCCAGCCCCTTTGTATCCTCCGCCCCCTCTGCCCCACTTCCTGCCTAGCTTTCAACTCGGGATCTGCGGCGCAGCGCGGACTTGTAAACACGCTTGGAGTGCGGGGGTGGAGACCTGCTGTGTTTGGGCGCCGGGGGAGGGGTGCAAGCCTCTCCCCCAGAACACAAGTTGGAGGCTGCGGGACACGGCGTCTGCGTCCACTTTTGGTGCTCCGTGGGACTCATCTACCAAGGAGGTAGGCTTGGGGGCTGAAGAAGCCATGAGAGATGAGGTGTCAGCCTCGCCCCCTTCTCCGGGGTCCGAAGCTCAGATTGCAGACCTGAGAGGGCTGGCAAAGGTGAGTGTGTTACGGAGGCTGCCTCGCTCTCGTCACCTCCTCTTTGGCCCCCAGAGCCCTTCTTACTTTTCTTTTTGAGTGAGGTTTTTGTACGGGGTCTGAAGAGAAGCCCCCAACTCCTTAACCAGGAACCCAGTCCAGTGCCCCAGTTCTTTACGCGTCCATCCATCCTCAGAGCTCCTTTCCTAGACGATCTGGTAGCCAACTGGTTTCACTGGACCATCCTGGTTCCTCATGCCTTAGAGAGAGGGGTGAGGGTGAGGGTGAGGACAAGGGCAGAACCGTTGTGGACAGGGAGCCTGAGGGTGCTTTTGCCAGCCAGGGCTGTGGGAGGGAGAAAAGACCACCGAGACAGAAGGAGGGACCCCTCAGTGTTCTCTCTCCGTGGCATCTGATGTTAGACAGGTGGTCTTAGCTTACTCTATGTCTTTGAGGGAAAACGTAAGAAATTGGTTGCCTTTACTAAGGGTGCATTGATTTACTCACTCCAGGTATTGATTGAACACCTACTAAATGTGTATTGTGTGGGATGCTGAGGGTGCAATGATGTTATTTCTGCACTGTTGGTGTGGGTCACAGAACAGGAGATGAGGCACCAAGAGCTCTGGCCGAGATGGCTGGAGAAGGCTTCAGAGAGAAGAGACATTTGAGTTGGGTCCTGAAAGACGAATATTCAAGAGGCAGAAAAGTGGTGGGAAGTCTTACGGGGATGTACACAAAGTTGCACTGAACACTGATGTTGAGCATTGGCCACAGTGGAGATGCAGACAGACAGAATTCCTCCTCCCTTTAGCCCACTGTCTAGGCATGAAGGGAATGAACAGGATGAATTCTGGGAAAGGCAAGTTTCTGGGCTGGTTCCCAAGAACCCAGGAATTCCCGGCACCACAGTGCAGCTGGGAGTGACAAATTACACAATCCTGGGGCCCCCACACATGTTCCCCATCCCTGGACTCTGAAACTGGTTCTTCCAACCAGTCCTTGCCTTGTGCCCACCACCACATTTCTCTTTGGGGCCAGGAGTGTATGAGGAGAACCGAATCTCCATTGCTTTCCTGCAGCATCTTCTGCTCTTTCAATTCCTGGGCGGGCCCCCCTTTTTTTTAATTGTGATTTGGGTGAAAGTGTACAGAGCAAATTCATTTTCCTTAAAGCAGTTCATACACATTTTGTCTCATGACATTGACTGTAATTCCCCACAATGTAACAGCTCCCTTCCCATTTCTTCCCCATAATCATCTCTTCCCTGTGTCCTTCCTTCCCATGCACTCTTGCCCCGCCCCCCCCAAGCTGAAACCCTGTGCAAACACTGCCCTTCTGTTCTCCCATGACTGATCTCTCCAAAGAGTGTATCTACCTGATGTAAATGTTCACCTCATATGCCTGTCTGTTTGGAAGCCAGAGGAGTGAGTTCAATTCCAGATCAGAAGGGTGGCTAGGGGTCATAGTCTCAGGGCTCTCACCAGGCTCTATTAGATCAGCAAACCTGGTCTTTTTTTTTCATGATTTTGAGTTTTGTTCCACATTGTTCTCTTGCTCTATTCAGGTCTCCTGCACCAATCGCCCTCTGAGTGGTTGACAGTGGTAGCTGGGCACCATCTGGTTCTTCTGGTCTCGTGGTCACATAGGCTGAGGATCGCATGGTCTATGAGTCCCTTGAATTAATTGTTTCCATGTGTCTTTGGTTTTTTTCATTCTTTGCTCTAGATGAGGAGAGACCCATTGTTGCATCTAGGTGGCCACTTGCAAACTTTTAAGGTCCCAGTCACTACTCACCAAACGAGGATGTAAACAATGTTTTGTGTAGTATGTTATGTTGTGCCAATTGAGCTTGATGTCCCCTGCGACCATGGTCCTGAGCCCATAGATCCAACTACACACTCCCTCCAGGTACCTGGCTCCTGGACTCCTTTGAGAGACAACTGGCACAGCAGTTTATTAATTTATTCTTTCATCTATTTGCTGGGGCTGTGCTATGTGCCTGCACAAAGCTAAATTTTGGGGCTATAATGGTAAACAAGTTGAATGGAGTGGGGAGAGCATCCCTGAGGGTTCTAGCAGGATCCCAGTCTGTGACAGTCCTTAAGGACTCTGACCTTCTCTTCCTGTTTCCCTCGAGGGCTCAGAATATTAGCTAAGCCACTACTGGCAGGTGTTCTTCTAAGTGTTTTAGATATAATTTCTCATTTAATTCTTAACAACCTTATGAAGGAGCCCAGGTGGTGCAACAGTTAAATGCTTGACTGCTAACCGAGAGGTTGGCAGTTTGAATGCACTCAGCAGCTCCGTGGAAGAAAGACCTGGTGATCTGTTCACGTAAAAATGACAGCCAAGCAAAGTGCCAAGCAAAGCCTATGCGGCGCTTATGCTCTGTCACATGGGGTCGTGATGAGCTGGAATCAACTTGTTAGCACCTAACAATAACCGCCCATTGAGGTAGGCACTAGGATTGTCTGCATTCTATAGATGAGGAAACTTAGGCACAGAGGGATGAGTAGTCCTCCTAAGGAGGACACAAGAAATAAATTGCAGAGCTGGAATTTAAACCCAGGTCACTTGACTGAGGAGGCTCCGTTTTTAACCTGCCTGCTTCCTTAGCTGACCACATAGAAGGTGCACTTGAGCCGGGGGCCCAGGAATTTCCTAAGGGGAGTCCTTGGTCCTACACGATGGGGTGATACGAAGGAGCATGAGCAGCAGCCCGTTAGCTGTGCTTGGGTGCTGGTACTGTTCAACAGGGAGCCCCAGCAGGCCTGCAGCAGATCTGGGGGAACTGCACCGAGCTGCTCCCCTTTCCTGATAGCCTTGTGTGTGCTTTGTTTTCCTGGGTTAAGCCTCACACACCAAGAGGTAGGAGCAATGGAAATGACCCAGGTAAACCAAGGTTAGATGCAAGAAAGAACTTACTGATGGGGACGTAATGTGCCAGGATCTGGGCATGTGCGAAACCAAGATGCCTCTTTTGTTAGGAATCTTTAAGAATGGCAGAGACCCTCCCATTCTTGCTTCCAAGAGGAGCAGTCCACTTGGTAGTTGCGTTAAGGGAAGATAGCCAAAGAGTGAGAGTACAGTTATCCTAAAATGCTGCCTTAGTTTCTTAGTGCTGCTCTAGCAGAAATAACCACAAGTGGGTGGCTTTGAAGAACAGAAATTTGTTTTCTCACAGTCGAGGAAGCCAGGAGTCTGAATTCAGCAAGTGGTTCTAAGGGGGGTTCTTCACTCTCTGTTTCAGATTCTAGTAGCTGGGAGTCCTTGGTTCCTTGATCATCTTGTAGCATCTGCCTTCCTCTGTGCTTGCTTGTCTCTGTGTCCGTGCCATTCCTTATAACTAAACAGTGAGTAGGTTTAGAACACAGCCTACACAGATGTTGTTGTTGTTATGTGCCGTCGAGTTGGACCCGACTCATAGTGACCCCTCTTTGGGTTTCGGGGGTGGTATCACTACAGAAGTAGATTGCCCAACCTTCTTTCCGAGGAGTAGCTGGTGGGTTTGAATGGCCATCCTTCTGGTTAGCAGTCAAGTGCCTTAGGCACTACGCTACCAAAGCTACCAAAGCTCCTCCTACACAGATAGAGCTTCATTAATATAATACAGAAAACCCTTCTTCCGAATGGGGTCATATTTACAGCTATAGGAGTTAGGATTACAGCACATATTTGAGGGGGACCCACAATTCAGCCCATAACAGATGTTCACCACCTCTCTTCCCCACAGCTGCTGCATCCTGAAGCCAAGTCTGTGTATTTGACCCATTCCCTCAGGGTATACTGGGATTAAGATGTTCCAGGCCCCAGGCAGAGTTTCCATGGGCCCCAGCGACAGTTCTGTCACCTTTCTGAAACTCTAGGTTTTTCCACAGGGGTCCTCTGCGCAGGTCTGGGGACCCTCTGAGGCCATGCCTCTTTGCTTACCTATAGTCAGACAACCACTCTGCGCTTGCATTAGTCTTTGAGAAAGGATTATGCATTGTGAGAGGGAGAGACAGATGGGTGTTGATGCTGTGAGTCAAAGGTAGACGGTGGGAACAGGGTAGAGGAAGGCGACACAGAGATAGCAGGTAAGCAGGATGTGAAAGATCAGAGCTGAGCAGACCGCCAGGCTGCTTCTGTACCACACCACCTTGCTTCCTCACTCATAGGGTGGGTGGGGTGCGGTGGAACTCTTGACATGCCCAGCCCCCTGCCCCAGGGGCTCATTTGCTTGGCTAGGGGGACAGGTTGTACTCTTGAGAAACCACAAGAGGAAGCTTAGGGAGGGCTGGGGTGAGGAAAGTTCTGGGCCCCCTGCCAAGTTTCCCTTTCCCCCCTGCTGAGTTGGTGTGTTTTTCTGGCCCACAAAGACATTTAAATTTTAAACCCTCTGAGTTTCAGAAAGGTGCTGGGACCTGTCCCATCACAGCAGGTGGCCAAAGACACCCCTGGAAATGGGATTAGAGTTACCCATTTGTTGGATTCACCTGGGAATCATTCTGGTTGGGATTAACTCCAGAAAGTTTCCATTCTTCTTTCAATCTGCCATGCCACCTTTCTCTTCTCCTCCAAACCCACTGCTTTTGAGTCAGTTCTGACTCATAGTGACCCCATAGGGTTGCCAAGACTGCAAATCTTTATGGAAGCACACTGCCTTGTCTTTCTCCCATGGAGTGACTTTTGATTGGCAGCCCAATGCCTTAACCACACCATCACCACCAGAGGTCCTTCTCTTCCCCTATCACTCACTGTATCCCTTAAATTCAGAGGAATGTGGCTATAATGGCCACTTAGGAGCTGAAGTGCCTAAGGCACTTGACTGCTAACCAGAAGGCTGGCGGCTCAAACCCACCAGCCACTCCTTGGAAGGAAGATGGGGCAATCTACTTCCGTAGTGATACTGCCTCGGAAACCCAAGGAGGGGTCGCTATGAGTCGGGTCCGACTTGATGGCACATAACAACAACAACAACAACAAGGAGCTGAATGATGTTACCAAGGAGTGGTGCTGGATTTTACCTGCCTTTTCTCATTTAATATTTACCACTCCAGTTAGTAAATCCCCCATTTACAGATGAGGAAACTGAGCATCCAAAAGACTAGGAAGCTTGCCAGAGGTCACACAGCTAGTAAGAAGCAGAATTCAGGTTTGAACACAGGTCTGTCTGATTTCAAAGTCTGTGCCCTTGTTTCCTAAATTAACTCCCAAATTGAAGTGTTGTCTTCCCCAACATATCAGATTCTGAACAATTAGTGAGTGGAGAGGTTGAGATCCAGACATTTTTTAAATGATACTGCTAGAGTGGAGAGGAGGTGGCTTGAAAATTAGACTTGGGAAGGATTCCTTGGCTCCATGATCTTAAGGAGAGAAACCAAAACCCAAACCAACCTTACTGCCCTGGAGTCAATGCCTATTCTTAGTGACACTACAGGACAGGGTAGAACTGTCTGGAAGCAGACTTCCACATCTTTTTCTTGTGGAATGGTTAGCAGTCAAGTGCTTTAACTGCTCACCATCAGGGCTCCTTTGAGAAGAAAAAGCTGAAGGGAAAATGGAGTGTTTCTGAGACTAAGAAAAGTTAATGTATCAAAAAAGTGAAGGGAAGAAAAAAAGATGTGGTGGGCAGCAGATTGAGGTCAGACTCTGGTAGGTGGAAGTGAATAGGGAGAAGATTGGAGTATTAGATTAGAGTGTATTAGAGCAGTATTCAAATATTAGAAAGGTTGCTCTGGAAACCCCATGACTGGGGTAGGAGAACTACTGGGAACTTCAGAGATCCAAAATGCAAAAGAACTTTATAGCAAGTAATTGCCTTATTCCTTTGGGAGTCTTCAGCAGCTACTGGAGGAGGGGCTTCTGTGAATGAGATGACCTCAAAGCCCCTTCAGTCTCTAAACCTCTGTTACCATTACAGGCAGTTCCTGGGTTACAATGAGATCCGTTCCTAAAATGTGTCTTTAAGTCAAATATGTAGGTAAGTTGTACCACGTGTATATAGTTCTTATTTAGCCTTACTTTAGTGCAAGAGTTCTGGTAGCCTA
This sequence comes from Orycteropus afer afer, assembly GCF_000298275.1. Taxonomy (NCBI): domain Eukaryota; kingdom Metazoa; phylum Chordata; class Mammalia; order Tubulidentata; family Orycteropodidae; genus Orycteropus; species Orycteropus afer. The sequence goes on from NW_006921621.1 coordinate 16,749,517, forward strand.
GTAGTTAAAGTATTCAGGTACTAACCAAAAGGTCAGTGGTTAGCACCCACCAGCCACTCCAAGGGAGAAAGATGAAGCAGTCTGCTTCTGTAACCTTGGAAACCCTATGGAGCAGTTCTGTTCTGTCCTATAAGGTCACTTTGAGTTGGAATTGACTCGATGGCAATGGGTTTGGTTTTTCGTTTGGTTTAGTGCAAGAAAAGCCTTTTCAATGATTTAAAAGCTGCATGTGTAGCAGGTGAAGGTGATTGGGATGAAGAATTTGTTGCAGGTAGGGAGGGGTTGGTTCAAGACACTTTGGTAGCATAGTGCCCAAGGCATTTGACTGCTAACCAGAAAGTTGGAGGTCCAGACCCACCAGCCACTCTGTGGAAGGAAGATGGGGCAGTCTCCTTTCGTAAAGATTTACAGTCTCGGAAACCCAGTGAGGGTGGCTCTGAATGGTAACAGACTCCGTGGCAGTGAGTTTTGTTTTGTTGTGTTTTGAGGGGTTGGTTCAGTCATTTCAAAGTGAGAGCAAATTTACATAACATTAAAGGGCAAGTTATGCTTAAGTCCAACATATGTTTGTTCCTCTGTAAACTCGGGAACTGCTTGTGTGCACCTGCTTCCTCTACCATGTTTTCCCACGGCCCCTTCCTCAAGGCCCCAGGTACTGTAGTTATGCACAGATGCAGTTTTGTTCCCTCTTTGTCCACCAGGTGGGGCTGTTGCCCAGCGTGTTGCTCCCGAGGCGACTGGATTGGATAAAGAGCTCCACCTGGTCCCTTCAGCAGCCAGCTGGTCTCAGAGTGCTTCTGCCCCTACCCCAGCGGAAGCTGTCTACAAGTCCTGGCCTAGAGAGGTGTTTCTGACCCTGCAGAGCCCCCACACCTCCCCAATGTGCTCTTAGATCTATCTCCTCCAGTCTCAGGCCAGATCCTGCAGGCTTCCACTGGGCGGAATCCCTTCCCCAGGGCAGGAGCAGTCAGGGATCCCCTCCCTCCCATACCTTCTTGTTCCCTTTCCTGACCCTCCTTTGCCCTTGATACAGAAGGAGCCCCATGTGGGGCAGAGGGCCAACACCCCTTGTGGGGATGACAGTATCAAATATAGCAGGACCTTTTGTACTCTTTCAAAAGGCATGACACCCCTTGTCATAGCCTTTAAGGGGCCTCAAAAGTTCTACCGCTATTGAAACTATTTGCCTTCAGTGGCCTGACCAGTTCTCCCACCATGGTTGAAATTCCCCCAGAACCACTCCTAAGGTGAGAGGGCGGAGGACAAGTTGTTGTCTTTAGAGAAGAATTGCCAATGCCTCCTTTATTGGCCCAGATCTGCTTACTTTCTCTCAGACCCTTAGGTGCAGAGCCACTGGGGCCTCATGGATACACCAGGCAGGGCCCAGGGTGAGCAAAGACAGAAAGTGCAATTACAAGCCCTTTGGCCAGAGGGCGCTGTGGAGGGCACGCCCACACATGGAAGCTATCTATAGCTAGTAGTATTCCAAGTACTGTATTTGACATTTAGTAGCTCACATAATCCTCCCAACAGCCTCACGAGACCGGGCATTCATTTTATAGATGAGCAAAGCAAGGCAAGCAGAGGTTAAGCAGCTCGTTTTTGTTCTCACAACTGGCAGTGACTGAGCTGTAACATTTGTGCAGATACCCTCTAAGTTGTGCTATCTTGTGGTGTAGTTAAGAAAGCTTGCATTCCACAGACAAACTATCCAGGTTGAAGTCCTAGTTTGACTCATTATTGGCTGTGTAAACTTTCCTCATTTGTAAAATGGGTATAACCATAGTACCTGCAGTTATCGTGAGAATTTTAAATGGCTAATATTAGACTAACAAATCTGTTGTGGAAGCAGTGCAGCCAGAATGCTCCTTGGAAGTGAGAATGGCCAGACTTCATCTCGCCTACTTTGGTTGTGTTGTCGGAAGGGACCATTCCCTGGAGAAGGATATCAATCGTACTTAGTAAAGTGGAAGGTCAGAAAAAAAGGGAAAGGCCCTCATGGGTTGACACAGTGGCTGCAACAATGGGCTCACATATAGCAAGGATTGTGAGGCTGGCACAGAATCGGGCAGTGTTTCATTCTGTTGTACATAGAGTTGCGATGAGTTGGAGCCTACTCGATGGCACCTAATAGCAACAGCAACACAATATTAGTTGAATGCTTTCTCTGTGGTAGATGTTCCAAGTTCTTTACAAGTATTACTTTCTTGTGTCCTGTCACCATCTCTTTATGAATGAGGAAACCAAGGCACAGAGAGGTTACACAAAGAGTAAGAAGCAGAGGCGGAATTAGAACCTGATCTGTCTTCAGAGCACACACTCTCCGTTAGGCTCAGGAGATAATATGCACAAAACCCTACCTAGTACCCAGCAGGTCCCAAGACCTTACAAGTGATAGCCGCTGCTCACATCATGGCATCGTCATCACCATCTCCCAGACTGAACTCCTTGGGGTGGACGTGAGACTGTAGAGAAAGAAAGAGGCAATGCTGTTTTGTTTCTTCATCATCTCACCTATGGCTTCATTTCACCCTATTTTCTAAAATAAAAATCAGCCCAAAAGATCTAGGCCATGGTCAGACAGTTGGACAGGATCCTTGAAGTTGGGGCTGTCCCAGAAACTCCCAGTCCTGGCCCCAGCTTTGTCTGCTCCAACTTGCCCTCCCTCCCATTCTCTGTTCTCTCCCCTGGCCACTGCTGCTCCTCCCTGCCCCCTTCCCTGGGGTCCCCGAGTTCTGGGAAAGGAAGCAGGAGCAGAGGCCTCAGACAGATGCAGGCCTTGGGAGGAAGAGTCCAACTCGGGATCCAACTGGAGGAGGAGAGGCCTGGCCAGGGGGAGAGAGAATGAGGTGCAGAGGGCCCCAGGAAGGCATCTGTCTATTATTGTTCACAGAATCTTTCTTGTACTCCTGTTTATTAAGCTCACTATGCTGGGTGTTGAGGGATCAGCTTGAATCAGACCCAAAAGAGGGTTTATTCCTCTCTGGCAAGTGGCTATCAGAAAGCTGTCTTTGGACTGTGGAGGGGAGAAGTGCTGGCTGTTTCCTCCCATCAGTAGGCCCCTGAGATTCAAGGCGTCTTTTTTCTTCTAGTTCAGTCCTCTTCCTTCTAAGCAGTGTCTACTACAGAACCACAAGCTTGGAGGCTGTTCAAATGTAGGATCTATTTTCATCACAGTGAGAGAGGATCTTGGGGTTGCAAACTCTCAGATGTGCTGGGTGGCTGATTGTAGGCCAGGGCATAGAACATTCTAGTTTTCTCAGACCCTCTCCCTTCCAGTCACCTGGTATCTTCTGGTTCTAGGGGCAGCCTCCAATTTTTTCCTTTCAGTTAACTTGCCTTCCACCTCTAGAACCAGCTGAGTTTTTCTCTCAGATCTTGTGGTCTACAGGGAAACTGAGTCCTTTCCAGCCTGGGCCTAGCCTCTTGAATTCTAACTCAAAACGACTCTCTACAATCACTAGACATGAGCTTGGTCCTTAGAGAGTCTGTCCTTTCCCCTAACACAGCTTCTAGGGGTCATTTTTGGTGTTCCGTGTAGGAATCTGTTGTATGGATTTCTCTGCACCTTCAATTCTTCCCAGATACGTGGCAATGATAAAGAGATTAATCATTATGATAGTGTATTTTTACACAGCACTTCCCCGTGCCGGCCACTGTTCTAAGTGTCTATTCCTATTTATGTAGGAACCCTCATGGCACAATGGTTAAGCACTCGGCTGCTAATTAGACGGTCAGTAGTTTGAACCCACCAGCTGCTCCATGGGAGAAAAGACTGGTGATCAGCTCCCATAAAAGTTATCACCTAGGAAACCCTGTGGGGTAGTTCCACTTTGTCATATAGGGTTGCTGTGAGTTGGGATCAACTTACTAGCACACACAACAATATAATATTTATAAATAAGTCTGTAATAAATACATATGTTTATTAACTCATTGCTCATCTTCACAAGAATCGTATTATCTTTATTTTATAGGTAAAGAAACTGGGGCACAGAGAGACTGAGTAACTTGTCAAGGTCATACAGCTAGTCGGTGTTGCGAACCCAGTGGCTGAAAGAACCGTGACTCCAGTCAGACTTTTCATGTTCGTCATACATGTTTTGTGTGCATGTATACCCACCACATGGGTAGTGTGAGAAGACCCCAGATTCCTGACTGGAACATTGTTCCAAAAGCAGTCTCAGGACAGGTAGAGCAGGCTGGTAGGCCCCATGACCTGCCTTTATGTGAAGGAGTATTTGTGTATGACATGCATTTATGTGTGGAGATGTGCTGGCATTGAGGCGAGGCCCCTCAGGCAAGCTCAGAGCATCTTGGAACCCTCAGGGATCCTGGCTAGAGCTTCTGGGTTGTTTAAGCAAGATGGAAGGGAAGGAGCAAGGATGGCCCAGCCCTGCCCCAGCCAGTAGGTCAGGTGTCAAACACAACCAGGAAATAGGAGTGGGTGGTAGCAAATGGCTTTGCTAGGTAGGGTGGGGCCTCTCATGTATCTGGGGAGCCCTGGATGAATCAGCCTGACCACAGCCACCCCAACCTTGGTGATGGTACAAATGAGCCTTTCCTCCACTCAACCTCCAACACCCATTGGCCTTTCCTTTCTCTCCCTTAAGACTCAGGCAGTGGCAGGAGTGTGGTGCCAGGGCAGTGGTTGTGGGCACACCTCTGCAGTGGGTAGTTAACTTGGTCCTAATACCCAGGCCTGCAACTTTCACCTTCAAGTGAGAACTGGGGCCTCAGCTCCTCCACCCAGAAATGGGCAGCAAATCTGGCTCAGGGTGGATGCCACATCCCTGTCTAGAGGACAGGACTATAGAGGTCTAGGACTCCTGGGCTTGCCCACCTCTTCTGTTCATCCAGCAGTGTCCTTGAGTCTCAAAGGCCTTGCAATGCTTCCTTTGTCCAGTCCTCATTTACAGTGGTGCCACATTCTATGCAGTGTTGGGTTCAAAGTCAATGTAAAACAAAACATACACAGATACATATATATACACAACATACGGGTACATATATATCATAGCTATATTGTATTTGTATATATATAAAGCCAAACCCATTGGTGTTAAATTGATTCCATCTCATAGCGATCCTATAGGACAGAGTAGAACTGCGCCATAAGGTTTCCAAGATTATAAATCTTTATGGAAGCAGACTGTGACATCTTGCTCCTGTGGAACAGCTGATGGGTTTGAACCAGCAACGTTTTGGTTAGCAGCCAGGCATTTAACTGCTCCACCACAAGGGCTCCCTCTATAAAGATTATAGCCTAGAAAACCCTATGAGGCAGTTCTCTGTCACACGGGGTCACTGTGAGTCAAAAATCAACGCCATGGCACCCAACAATACAACGTAGTACAATGGCTATTAAAATCTCCTTAAATTGCTCATAAAACACAGAACCACAGTATGCCTGATTTGAGCATTCTTTCCTTCTCTTGAGAATCTCCAGCACAGCCAGTTTTTCCTCCATCACTGGAAGGATCCTTCCACCTGACATACTGGCTGGGGCAGGGGTGGGCCATCCTTGTTCTTTCCCTTCCATCTTGCTTAAACAACCCAGAATCTCCAGCCAGGAGCCCTGAGGGTTCCAAGATGCTCTGAGCTTGCCTGAGGGGCCTCGCTTCAATGCCATCACATCTCCACACATAAGTGTGTGTCATGGACAAATACTCCTTTACACAGAGGCAGGTTGTGGGGCCTACCAGCCTGCTCTACCTGTCCTGAGACTGCTTTTTGGCGAACATTGGGTTGAGTTTAGGGTAAGGGACCACGTTGTATTAAAAATGAGTAAAACTCTTCATAGGTTTCTATGGTTGATTGCTGTCATTGAAGTTTTGAAAGTTAAATGTATGCATGTAGCACTTCAGCAGGCAGGGTCCCTGCCCTCCTTATGGATTAGCTATGTACCACCAGAGAGGTTTGAGTGACAGTGCTGTGGGAATCTAAAAGAAGGCACAGTAACTTTTGGATGGGTCAACTGGAAATTTCTTCTCAGAGATGGCATTTGAGAAAACGAAAGAGGAGTGGACTTGACAAGAGATTATTCAGTAGCAGTTTTAAATGGTTGCTGCTTTTATGTGTTTTTACTTTTCTGAATGTTCTAAGGTTTTTTTCTAGAAAGCTTGTCATAGAATCATTTTCCTCTTTTTATTTCTATGGCAATTATTAGTTTTATTTTTATTCATTTTCTATATTAATACTGATTATCTCTAACACAATTAGCAGCTGTCTGTAGAATCAAAATTATTTCTGTAACAATAATTATTCTTAACGTGACTATGCCTTTTCTTTTTTTTAATGGTTTAAAGGAAGTCTAGCAACATGCTAGGGCAGAGAGGTAAAACCTGAGTAAGGACTGAGAATGAAGAGGGCTGGGGTATTTTAGAGACAAGTTATGTTTCAAACTTTTTGGTCTCAGGAACTCTTTATACCCTTCAAAATTATAGAGGTGCCCAGAGTGTTGTTTACATAAGTTATATCTATTGATATTTAATATCTAATACAGAATTTAAAATGATAAATTAAAATAATATTTATTAGGTCCTTTACTAGATGAGGAGCTCTGGTGGCATAGTGCCTAAGGCACTTACTTGACTGCTAACCAGAAGCCTGGCGGTTCAAACCCCCCAGCCCCTCCTCAAAAGGAAGGTTGGGCAATCTTCTTTCATAGTGATACTGCCTCAGAAACCCATGGAGGGGTTGCTGTGAGTCGGATCTGACTCAATAGCAGTGGGTTTGGTTTGGCTTTTTGGTTTTTACCAGATGGTGCCTGGCTACCACTGTCAGCCGCTCGGAGGGGGATCTATGTAGGAGATCCTGGATGGAGTGGGAGAACATGTGGAACATAACTCAAAATCATTAAAAAAAAAAAAAGGGGACCACGTTTCCTGGTCTGACAGAGCCTGGTGAAACCCCTGAGACTATGACCCCTAGCTGCCCTTCAGGTCTGGAATTGGACCTACTCCTGTGGCTTCCAGCCAAACAAAAGATAGGCATATGAGGCATATGAGCTGAACATTTACATTAGAGAGATACATTTCTTGGAGAGATCAATCATGGGAGAATGGAAGGGCTGTGAATGCATGGGGTGACAGCTGGTGGGGTGGGGGGCGGGGGCAGGAATGCACAGGAGGGAAGGACACAGGGAAGAGGTAACTAGAGGGAGGAAATAGGAAGAGAGCTGTTGCATTGTGGGAAATGGCAGTCAATGTCATGAGACAGTGTAAGTCAACTGCTATATGGAAAATGAATTTGCTCTGTCAACTTTCACTCAAATCACAATAAAAATTGAAAAATATATATTTATTAGTTCCTTTAGAATAGCAGTAAAAAACTCATTGCATGTTAGTGTAGGTAACATTTTTTATTTAAAAAAGAAAACACTGATTTTTAAAGAAAAAAAGTGAAACGAGTGGCCTTGTTTTACGTTTTTGCCCATCTCTTTACTGAAACACAGCTGGAGTCTCATATCTGCTTCTGCTTTAGTCTGTTGCAATATGTTGTTTTGGTTGATATATATGAAGGAAATCTCGCCTCACACAGAGAAGTTTTTGGAAAGAGGATGATCTTATGTACTGGTCAGGAGAACAGCTGGTGTCAAGTGGGAAATAGAGCGGGGAAGAAATTTGGGGAGATCATGTAGCTGAATCAAGAGTGTTTGGTTAGGGAGGTTGAACTTTATTCAGCAGGTAGTAGGGAGCCAATGAAGGCTTTTGAGTAAGGAAGTGACATAATGAGAGCTGTTTAGGACTATTTCTGGGGCAGCAGTAGTATAATAGAATTGTCAAGAGAGAGTCTATGCAAAATATAAAAAGGATTGAAACTAAGATGACACCAGTAGAAATGGAAACGGGTGAGTTAGCTAAATATTTTGAAAGTAGAAGCAACAGAACTTAGTAATTGCTTGGAAGGAAGGTTTGAAGCATCAGCTGCCCCATGAAGTGACTGCCCTCCTCCTCTTAGGCACCTTGCACGTTTCTGTGATGGAGTATGCTGTACTGTGTTGTAGTTTGCTGCTTGTGTCTGTGAATCTCCCACTGAGCTGCGTGCTATAGTAGGTGCTCGGTGACTAAATGAGTGAGAGTAACTATCTTGGGTATTTAATGTTGCTAAAACAGAAATACAACAAGTAGATGGCATTAACAAACACATTTATTCTCTCACAGTTTTGGGAACTAGAAGTCAGTATACAGGGCTCCAGCTCTAGGGGAAGGCTTTCTGTCAGCTCTGGGGGAAAGTCTTTGTCTCCTTTCAGTATCTGTGGGATCACCATCCCTTGGCGATCTCCATGTGTCTTGGCATCAGTCTTCCCTTGGGTCTAGGAGGTTCTTAGTGCAAGGACCCCAGGTCCAAAGGATGCACTCCACTCCCAGCTCTTCTTTCTTGGTGGTACTGAGGTCCCTCTCTCTTTATATGCTTCTCTCTTATTTTATCTCTTGTAAGATAAAAGGTGATGCAGGCTACACCCCGGAGAAGCTCCCTTTACATTAATTAGATCAGGTCTGTGAGTAAGGGTGTTGCATCCTACCCTAATCCCCTTAAATTGACTGGCTGAGCATATCAGATCACATCGTGGGAGATGATTATATCACGACATAACTGCCAAACCTCTGAGAATCATAGCCCAGGATAGTTTGACACATAGTTTTGGGGGACACAGTTCAATCCATGGCAGCAGTCAAGGGCCACTCCTGAATTTTTCAGCCTGGGTGACTGGCAGATGGTGCCATTAATAGGAATTTAAAAACCAGGAGGACAAAAATGTTCATTATTATTATTTTAAAATTTATTTTATTGCTGTTGAGACTATACACAGCAAAACATACACCAATTCAGCCATTTCTACATGTACAGTTCAGTGACATTGATCACAATCTTCAAGTTTTGTAATCATTCTTACCCTCCTTTTCTGTGTTGTTCCTCCCTCATTCACCTGAACTCATTGCCCTCTAAGGATCCTGTCTAATCTTTGGAGTTGCGGTTGTCACTTTGATCCCATATAGATACATCTTGAAAGAGCACAATGCTCCAGGCAGACATTTTTGTACTAGTTAAGTGAAACTATTGTTTAAAGAAGTCTTCTAGAGGTATTTTTGATTTAAGGTTTAAAGATTATCTCAGGGAAATAGTTTCAGGGATTCTTCAAAGCCCCCATGGCTCCTGAAACTCTGGATTCCATGAGAGTTTGAAATTCTGTTCTCCATTTTCTGCCTTTTGATCAGGATTCTTCTGTGGAATCTTTGATCAAAATATTCAATAATGATAGCCGGGCACCATGCACTTCTTTTGGTCTCATGGCAAAGGAGGCAGTTGTTCATGGAGCCAATTAGCTGCACATTCCATGTCCCCCTCCTGTTTCTGACTCTCTTCTCCCTCTGTTGCTCCAGATGAATAGAGCACAATTGTGTTTCCGATGGCCACTTGCAAGCTTTTAAGACCCCAGGCACTATGCAATGAGATGTTCATTATCATTAAGTATCATTGTAGAAAGGGTAGGGGGCAGTGTCATGTTATGAATAGGGGCAAATAGTGGGTGGATCTTGAAATATACCTTTCTTTTAGCAAGGAGGTACATTTTGCTACAGCTAAAGATTGGAGGAGAAATACAAAACACATCTATGAGAGACTGCTCTGTTCTTATTCTCAGGTAACTCAAGTCCAGTGAGGGCAATGTCTTTTAATACTAGAAATATTTTCATTTCAACTCATTTTACAAACATACACATGCAAACACGCGTTTATGTGTAAACAAAGCAAACAAGAATTTCACAATTCTTGCATTTACTACAGATGATGCATTTGACCAAAATATTTGCTGTTTCAATATTTTTTATATGGACAATTTAGTGAAATTAATTTTATTCATCATGTGTGCAAGCATCACCACTCCCCATTTCCAAATTTTCCCATCAGCCTTAGCAGAGTTCCCCTCCCTTCTGTCCCTGGTAACCACTGATAAACTGTGGTCTCTGTCTATTTGCCTATTCTAGATATTTCATATAAGTGAGATCATAAATATTTGTCCTTTTGTGACTGACTTATTTCACTCAGCATAATGTTTTTGAGATTCAGCTATATTGTATCATGTATCAGGTTTTCACTTCTTTTTATGGTTTAGAATTATTCCACTGTATGTATGTACTACATTTTGTCTATTCATTCATCTATTGATGGACATTTAGGTTATTTCTACCTTTTGGCTATTGTGAATAGTGCTGCAGTGAACATTGGTGTGCAAATATCTGTGTATGTTCCTGCTTTCAATTCTTTTGGATATTACCTGGGAGTGGGAGCTCTGGTGGCATAGTGCCTAAGGCATTTGACTGCTAACCAGAAGGCTGGCAGTTCAAACCCACCAGCCACTCCTTGGAAGGAAGATCGGGCAATCTTCTTCTGTAGAAGTTTAGAAAAAAAAAAAACACTGCCGTTGAGTTGGATCTGACTGGTAGCCTTGGAAACCCAAGGATGGGACTCTATGAGTCAGAACTGACTCGAAGGCAGTGAGTTTATTACCTGGGAGTAGAATTTCCAGGCCATATGATAATTCTGTGTTTAACTTCTCCACAGTGGCACCATTATTTTACATTCCCACCAGCAATAGATAAGGATTCTAGTTCCTTTACATCCTTGCCTACTAGTATATTTTCCCTTTTTCTGATCTTTGCCACAAATGAGGCTTTTGATATTTTTGATGTTTTCTTTCTTAACTCTGTTCTGTTGTTTCATTAGGGGAAAAAAAAAATCCTGGTTGTGACTAGCTTTACGACTTCAGTAAAGTGTCCTGACTTGCAGTTTGAAAAACACTTGTTGGGAAGGTATCAGTTCTCAAGGTTCTGTTAGCAGCAAAAACAGACTATGCAGCACCAGCCAAGGGGAATTTATTGGAAAAATGCTGGGAACTCACACACTCCCTGGGAAGGTAGAGGAACCAGGTTTGGAAATGGACAGAATCTTATAAAATGCCTGAGGCTGGCAAGCGGGAACTGGAAGAAGATGAGGGCAGCTGACTGGCCACCTAAGCCTGGCTGTTCTTGGTTCAAATGGATGGGCCTGGCCCCTAAAGCTTACATAGTAGAGGGCAGGCAGACAAACCCCTGGATTTGCATTGAAAACCGAACCAAACTCACTACCATCAAGTCGATTTCAACCCGTTGTGACTCTCACTGGGTTTCCAAGGCTGTAAATCCTTATGGAAGCAGACTACCTCATATCTTTCTTCCGTGGAGCAGCTGGTGGGTTCGAACCACCAACCGTCAGGTTAGCAGCCAAATACCTTAACCACTACACCACCAGAGTTCCTTGGGTTTGTATTAAGGAAGAAGAAATTCCTTGAAATGAAGTGGTAGTGTGATTGCAAAGGGGACTGGATTCTCTGCAGCCAAAAAAGAGATTAAAAAGTCTACAAAAGCTCACATGACTTTAAAAAACCAGTTGCCATCAAGTTGATTCTGACTTACAGTAAACCAAGAGTGTTGGGCTGGGGAGTTTGAACTTTATTCAGCAGGTAAAGTGGAGCTATCAAAGGCTTTGGAACAGAACTGTGCTCTGTAGTGTTTTCAATGACTGATTTTTTTGGAAGCAGATCACCAGGCTTTTCTTCCAAGGTGCCACTGGGTGGACTCAAACCTCCAACCTTTTGGTTAGCAGCCAAGAGTGTTAAACACTGGCACCACCCAAGGACTCCCCTCACATGACTTAGGCACATTAAAAAGATACCTAACAGTGTGAGTGACGCCGTTATGTAATAGTCTAAGTGGACATGCTCAGGGCCTGCTGGTGGCTTTGTTGTCTGTGCTCCACATGGTAGGTCAGTAATGTGAGCTTTTGAGTCCATTGCTACCCATAGTATCCTCATGTGACAGAGTAGGACTGACTCAGGGATTTCTTGGCTGTAATCTTTATGAAAATGCATCACTAGGTCTTTCTCCGACAGAGCCACTAGGTAGATTCAAACTGCCAGCTTTTCAGTTAGCAGCCAAGCACTTTAACCATTGTAGCCAAACCAGATGCCCCCAACTGACTTAACAATTCCACTTTCAAGTTTCTATCCTAATAAAATAATTATAAATATAAGAGAATCTTTGTCCGTGATTTTCATCAAACTACATGTACAGTGACAAAACTTTGCAACAGCTAAAATAGTTTGCAATAGAGTGTGGTTAAACAAATTTTAGTGTATCTATTCAGTGCAATATTGTCCAAAACTAAAAAAACCAAACTCACTGCCATCAAGTTGGTTTCGATTCATAGTAACCCCCATTGGGTTTCTGAGGCTGTAAATCTTCATGGAAGTAGATCTCACCATCTTCCATCTGTGGAGCAGCTGGTGGGTTTGAACTGCTTACCTCTAGTTAGCAGCCAAATGCCTTATCCACTATGCTACCAGAGCTCCTTTTTTTAAAAAAATATTATACAGCTATTAAAAATTTCGTTTGCAAAAAATATGAACATAAAATATGAAAATTACTTGTATGATAATGCTAAAGAAATGCGTTGGATGCAATATTGTTACATACAATGTGTTTAAAATTATATGTACACACACACACACACACAGAAAAGACTGGAAGGAAATATGCCAAAATGTTAACAGTTGTTGTGTTTGAGTAGAACTGTGGATGATTTTTTTTCTCTATTTCTATTTTACTTATTTTTCTTTTTTCAAATATCCTGGTATGTGGTGGAGTGGTTAAAGCATCAGACTGCTAAGCAAAAGATCGGCAGTTGAAACTCATCAACTGCTTGGTGAGAGAAAGATGTCACAGTCTGCTTCTGTAAAAATTTACAGCCTTGGGAACCTTATGGGGCAGTTCTGCTCGGTCCTGTAGGGTTGCTATGAGTCAGAATCGACTTGATGCCAGTAGGTTTGGTTTAGTTTTGGTATGTATAACAAGAAAAATGCAAAACAAGTCATGAGACAAGTTTCCATAAGTATGTAGAAACTCAGTCTTATTTCCTAGCATGCCATTAGAGATAGTATGTGTCCAGTATAAAATTGGCAGTGAGGATGATGGTGTGAACACCCAGAGGAGAGCCTGATGTGGGCTAGGGCGTGACAGCTGCCTCTGCCCCAGGTCCCCAACTAAGCCAGCTCTGTCTGCCAGCCCTTTAAGTCCTTTGGCATCAATAAAGCTGTGAAATAGCCAGACAACTCTGGGTGACCAACTCAGGTTGTCATGGCACTTGGGGTAGGTGAGACCAGGTGAGGGGATAAATGACTCACTTTCAAGATTCAGCCACCCATAGGTAGGCACAGAATGGGTCTGGTGTGTGAGGCAGGCATTTTCTCTTTGAGGCCTGTTTCTCCTTGTTCCGGGAACTGAGGTGGTGAGACAGGGAGTGGGAATGTATCCCATAGTATTTGCCTTCCCAGCTCAGCATAGGAACGGAGAAAGAGGTGGAGTCTGGATTAGGCCCCAAGATAAGGGATATGCAGCAGCTGACGGGGCAGATCAAAATAAACAGCTGTGCCCCCAGGAGAACAAACTCCACATTCCATTCTCTGATTCCACCCCCAATTCCCACTTCTCCCAAGTGCCTTCCCCCACTCCACCCCCATACCCCGCACACTCAGCATCCCCCATTAGCTAGAAGGGCCTCTGCTCTGGCCTTGGCTAAACTCCCTTAGAACTGTCCTTCCCCTGGCCCTGTAATCCGCGCCACACACGCAACCAGAGGCTCTGGCGAGGCGGCCTTCCAGCTGTCTGGAAGGGAGTGAGTATTCAGGACAGGTGGCCGGAGGCGGATGGAGAGGGGCCTCTTGCAGGGCTAGCCTCCACCTGCCAGACTGGGCCACCCTCAGGCCTTCCCCTGGGCCACTCCAGGAAGGCCCAGGAAGAGAAGAGGGCCAGGCTGTGGTGGCCAGTCTGAGGCAGCTAAGGCAAGACCTGTGTGTGTATGTGTGTGTGTGTATGAAAGAGAAAGAGAAGGACGTGGAGTGGTCTGAAGGCTGGGCCTGCAAACATCTGGCCAGCTGTCACTGTGGGTGGGCTCTGCCCTCTGGGAACTCATAGTCTAATAGGGGAGACAGATATGCCTCCTGCGGTGGCTTATAGGTTGGTCTGGGAGATCATTCCTCATCATAGTGTCCAGAGGTACCTCCAGCTCTAGGGAAACCCATGCAAGTCTCCATTGCTCCTGAGGGTTCAAGTCACTACCCAGAGCACCCCTAACTACTTTCTAGACATACTCACCTGGCATTCCAAATCAGGTGAGTAGAAGGAACAGATACTTTCCATCTCCTGGGGCTGGGCCAGCCCATCAGGCCAACTCCTTAGGTAACTGTGAGGAGTAATTAACATCCTTTTTCTATGCTCCCTCCATACTGGTTCTAACCTAAACTGCACTGAGGGGCTGCCAGGTCGCCACTAGTTCCTACCATATAGTATCTCCACGTCCTGAAGATGTAGGGCCTCTGTGGACGTACCTCTTGCAGTCCTGAGCTTGTGCGTGGCCTCTGCCCTGGGCATGCAGAGCATCAGATGCAGGGGGCAGATGGGTGGGTGTTGCCCTGAGGTACACTGAGTACCTTTGGTCCTGGTAGGAGGATGATTGGGAGTGGGAGGCAATAGTGGATTCTAGATGCTGCCGTTGGTCTGGCCATCTGAGGGGAGATCACCCCATCCTACCCCCAGTGTGGATAAGAGCGTGTGTGGAGGTCTTGCTAGCTTTTTAGTCCCTAACTGACGGCAACCTGATGTGGTCCTTCATCACTCTACTTAAATGACTCCCTCCAGCACCCCACCACCACCACTGGGGAGTGGGGAGCTTGCTTGCCATTGAATTGATTCCAACTGATGGCAACCCCCATGTATAGATTTCCCCTGCTACCGCAAAGTTGAAGGTTCCCATGAAACATTTCGTAAGCCAGAATGGTGTAAAGCAAAGAAGCAATTACCATTAATTTATATGAGAAAAAGTATGCGTGTTCCCAGACCTAAAATATAGCCTATCAAATTATAGCAGATAACACATTAAGATCTAAAACAGTATTAACATATACTGTTCACAGACACAGTTCAAAGCTTACGGTGGCTCGATGCTGAGATGCTGAGTGTGGTTCCCAAGGAAGGAGCTTGACGACACCATCCTCAATGCTGCTTGGGGTAGGTGCGTGCGCTGCCTCTTTAACAGCTCACTGCAAAACAACACTGAGCACTGGTTTTGCTTTTTGCCTTTTTCATAAAAGCAGAAATTCTCTTCGGATTTCTTTCAGTTAGAGAAAACAGGTAGGAATTTTGTGAAATTTTGTAAAATGGAAGTGGCCCATAACATGAACTTTGAAAAAGCAGAGGACCCCTGTATAGCAGAGCAGAGCTGTGCTCCATGTGGCTTTCAAGGCTGTGACTTTCTGGAAGCAGATCACCAGGCCTTTCTTCTGAGGGACTTCTGGGTGAGTTCAGACCACCAGCCATTATGTTAGTGGTTGAGTGCTTAACTGTTTGTGCCACTAGGGCCTCCTTGAGGCCCCCAAGACCCTCTAATATTCTGTATGTCTGGCAGACCACTGGGCACCTTCTTTCTTGTATATCCACCCCACTAGTCACCCATGTGTCTACAGTCAGACGCAATAAATGTGTGCCAGTAATAGCCAGGACCAGCCATATCATTTGCATCATTTTTCAGAAATTATTAAGAATTTTAAGATGCTGACAACAGAGCGTTAAATCAAGTGCAGGGCCCTTCCGAGCATGGGTTGCACGCTCAGGAAGCCAGCCTTGATAACAGCTAACATTCACTGAACACTTGCTATATGCCAGACACTGTGCTAGGCCCTGACATGACAATCTCTTCTGTTCCTCTCAACAACCCTGTTATCCCTATCATACATATAGATGAGGAAACTAAAGCTGTAGACAAGTCACGTGACTTGCTGAAGTCATCCTAGAGCTGGGAGCGAAACTCAGCCTGTCTCTAGAGCCCGTGCTCTTCACCACCAGCCCTAGCAGCTCCAGCCTGGAGGGGTAGGGCGGTTGCTGGGTAAGGCAGCTGCTTCCCATCCCCTTCTTTTGCCATATTGGGGGCAGGAAGGAAGATGAGGCAAGAGACAACAGCTGACAGTGCAGCAACAGTGGTAATGGTGGCAGGGTGGCTACCCCAGGCAGAAGTGCAGGGGTAGAGACAGAAGTGAGATGGGCCCAGGAATTGTACCAGCTGGAGGCAGCTGATAGTTTCCACCAGTGTCCTTTACTCTCTCACCCAGTCTGGGGATCATTAAGTCCTTTCCTCCTTTCTTCCCTGATGTCACTTCCAGCACTACCATTCTCTTCCTCTCTATGGCCACAGTTTCCTCTCTCAGTCCTCCTCCCAGCCCCATACCCAGACACTCTTCTTCCAAGTGTTTACTCCAGCTGTGTCCACAATATGGCCACCATTATCTCCATAGTAGTAATAGCTACGACTTAGTGAGCACCTACTATGTGCCAGGCACAGTGCTAGGAGGCTTTACAAGTGTATAATCTGAAATTCTCTCCACAGATCTATAAATGGTGATTATGATCCTCATTTTATAAAGGAAGAAGCTGAGGCCTAGAGAGGCTAAGGGATTGATCCAGGGTTACGTGGCTGGGGTGAGCCATGGAGGGGAGATCTGGGTGAAGGTCTGAAGCCCATGCATTTTGTGCCCCTCCTCACCTTCCCCTCAGGTTGGATGGGGTTGGCCTGACAAGGTGCAGTGGTTCCTTGAACATGGGATAGTATTTTCGTACAAAGAAGAGAAATAGTTTGAGGAATGGTCAGTTTGAGGGACAAATAAGTTGCATATGTGAGGGAAGGAGACATTCACCTTCTTTGCCAATGTACATTGCCTGGGGTGAGGGGCAGGAGCTCTGCTAGCTAGTGTAGTGCCTAAGGCACTTGACTGCTAACCAGGAGGCTGGCAGTTCAAACGCACCAGGCACTCCTCAGAAGGAAGGTTGGGCAATCTACTTCTGTAGTGATACTGCCTTGGAAACTCAAGGAGGGGTCACTAGGAGTCGGATCCGACTTACTGGCAGTGAGCTTTTGAATTTTTGGGGGTGAGGGACGGGGTGTCATCTACCTGGAAGGCACATTAACCCTTTGGAGAGCAGGCCTGATGGAGTTAAATGATAGGAAGCTGAAGGAAGGGCTGAGGATATGGAGGAGGAGGAAGGCTTCTCTCACACACTCACACACCTTTTACCCATCAGCATCCTGGCACAAAAGAATATACTGTGATTTATATTGTTGTTGTTGTTGTTGTTACGTGCCGTCGAGTCGGACCCGACTCATAGCGACCCCTCCTTGGGTTTCCAAGGCAGTATCACTATGGAAGTAGATTGCCCAACCTTCCTTCCAAGGAGTGGCTGGTAGGTTTGAACCGCCAGCCTTCTGGTTAGCAGTCAAGTGCCTTAGGCACTATGCTACCAGAGCTCCTGTGATGAGCATTAGGGGAGGTTAAACCAGTTGCTGTAGAGTCAAGTCCAATGCATGGTGACACCAAGTGTGTCAGAGAGGAATCATCCTCCATAGCGTTTTCAGGCCGATTTTTCAGAAGTAGATCACCAGGCCTTTCTTCTGAGTTGCCACAGGATCTGGATGGGAAGGGACCAGGTGAGTCCATGTCATGGGGGGGGGCAGTGGTGGATTTACTATGTGAAGTATCTTAGAAACATTCTCAGATGGACTTCTGTTGGTGAGAGGCCCTAGGGCAGTGGGGCTGGAAACCCCTTGGCTAATGCCTTCTTCCCTGGACTCTCTCCTTTCTGGTTGAATGAGGAGAATTTTGCAGTGTGGAGGTCCTATGAGGCCCTTTCCCAAGAGCACTGTGGGATTGGGGTGTTCATTGAGAAGCACCATCTCTCCCTTTTGGGTGGCCTGACCATCTTTGTAAGGGCCCCTGGTGGCGTTAAACAATTAGTTGCTAACCAAAAGGTTGGTGGTTCAAACATACCCAGCAGCTCCACAGAAGAAAGATCTGACAATATGCTCCCATAAAGACTGTAGTCAAGAAAACCCAATCGGGTGGTTCTGCTCTGTTACATGGAGTGGCTAAGAGTCAAAAAAGAGTCGAAATCCACTCCACAGCACCTAACAACAACCTCTACCATCTTTATGTGGGGAAGAGGAGCTCACTTTTACTTCCTTACACCTAAGTGGGGCCATTGAGAGAATTAGTCAAGCATCAGGAGATGGAGACCACTGAGAGGGGGAGAAATGACGATGAGTTCCAGTATTCTCGAGGATAGTCTCAGTCTCAGAGACCAAAGCAATGACATCATTAGGGTGTGTGTGTGTGTGTGTGTGTGTGGTGGGGTACAGACTGCACTGGATGACAGTGTCAGAGGCGGTGACACCAAAATGATTGTCTATACAATTTTTATATAGTCTTTCAGCAGAAATTTATTATTTTTTATTAAAACGTCCCTGTAGTGAGTTATAACAACAAAAACATTTTTCATAAGCCCAGCTTACAGGTATCAATATACATACCTACAAGGCTAAAACTCTGTGCCAGTTTACTTTTTGACCTTTTATTGCACTCTGGTCAGAGCTGTCATTATTATCCAATTACAATGACCCTTCGAATTGCATGGTTGCATCTGCACGTGCTGTTGTTTTTCTTGCCTCTGGTGTTTTTAGAGTGGTTGATTTTGTCACATTTTCTGGTGTTTTAGCTACAATATTGTGGTAAGTAGTATTTGTGAACATATATCAATAACTTTTTTTGAGAATGAAGTAGTAATTAAAGGAAAAGGAGAAAAAAGAAAGGGTTCCACTTAGTTACTAATAATGTAACTAAATGTAAATAATTGTAATAATGTACACTCTTAAAAAACAATTTTGTTGTTTGTATGTAAGAAATAGTACAACTAATACTACTTAGTACAAATACTACTAAGCAGTTTACAATGATAGTCATCAAATGATTCTATGATTAAAATTGATAATAAATATTACTAAGGATTCTGTATGGTCTGGTACAGGAGGAGGTCCATGGGGCAGGTGACACCATGTGTTTGTTACTGCATTGGGTGACCCTAACCCTAGTGACACCACTGGACAGAAGGTCAAGGTTTGTCAGAAATGAGAGAAGCTGACCTCTCCTCTGGAGATGGGAATCTCCAGGTGGCTAGATGCAAGCAGTCTTCTAGGTTCAGTGCCGAGTCATTCAGTCATTCATCTATTCACCCAGTTATTGTTTGTTGAGTGTCTGCCATGAATGCAGAGTCCCTGGGTGGCACAGACTGTTGGGGCACTTGGCTGCTAACTGAAATGCTGGAGGTTGGAGTAAATCAGCCACTGAAAACCCTATGAAAGACGTTTCTCCTCTGACACACATGGGGTCGCCATGAGTCAGAATCGACTCAACTGCACTTGGTACCGTGGATGTGCAGGCACTGCATTCAGTGATTCCATGTAGGAAAAGGAGAAAAGGACAAAATGAGCACACTCCCTCACCACCACCACCCCCCCCCCCCCACCCCCCCACCCCGGCTTTTAAGTCTCTGTTTTCCACTATTTCACCTTTCTGCCTCCCATAGAGGACAGAGTAAGCCATCAAGAGCTCTAAGAGAGCCAGCCTCATGGCCCAGAGCTCAAAAGGCCCAAAGGGAGGCAGTGAAAACAAGAACAGACCCTGTCTGGGAGCTGATGCCTGATTGGAGAGGTCAGTGCTCAGTGTGGGCCAGGGTGTGGTGGGGAGGGAGGTGGGTCAGGCATTGGAGTTGCGGTTTCACTTCTCTCTCACACACACCAGGCGCGAAATCTGATTTTTCTGTTGGTGATTCTCATCTGAGCATAGGCGAGATGTCCTCTTTCACCCCCTCCTCCAACCCTGTCTGTCCCCCCAGCACTCCAGTTTGGGTGCCATCTCATGATGCACAGCTTTTCGTCTTCCAGTTACCTGTGGTCCCAGTTCACCAACTATACCTCTTTTTTCCAGGAAAGGGTGTGGATGGAAAATAGAAATCTGTGTGGGGACACTTCCTCTATGGGGCCTTTGGTCTCTGGATAAAGCTTCTCTCTGAGACACCGTAACCTGGGCCCCTCTTGGCCTTGCAGTTCCCCTAACTAGTGCAGGAAGAGAGGCCCCATGCTCTCACCACCTTGGGGAGCTACCCTGCCTCCCTGTTTGTTCTCACAGAATATCCCAGGCCCTCCAGTGCATTGGCCCCTTTCACGTACCCCTTGCCTTATTTCCCAAGGCATGGCCTAGTTCAGGCGCTGCTCACCTCCTGCCTGGATTTCTGAACAACCTCCCAGCTGCCCAACATCATTTTACTCTCTCTTGCTACTAAACAGTACCAGTAGCCTGGCTAAAGAGAAGGACCCTTCTTCCTTGCTGAGGGAAGGCTGAAATCCCCATAAGATACAGCCTGTCTCCTTTCCTTACTGCCACATACTAGCTGTGTGATCTGGATGAGTTCTGAACCTCTCTGCCTTAGTGTCCTATCTACAATGGGGATTATAATAGTGCATACCTTACAGGTTCATTCCAAACCAAATATCTGTTGCAGTTGGGTTAGTTCTGACTCCTGGTGACCCCGTGTGTTACAGAGTTAAGCTGTGCTCTATTGAGTTTTCTTGGCTATGATCCTACTGAAGCAGCTCACTAGGCCTTTCTTCCTTGGTGCCACTGAGTGGTTTTGAACTGCCAACGTTTGGGTTAGTAGATAGAGACATTACCAAACCAAATCCACTGCCATCGAGTTGATTCAAACTCTTAGTAACCTTTTAGGACAAAGTAGGCTTTCAAAGGCTATAAATCTTTACAGAAGCAGATTGCCTCATCTTTCTCCCGCAGAGTGGCTTGGTGGGTTCAAACTCTGGATGTTTTGGTTAGCAACCAAATGCCCTAACCACTGCACCACCAGAGATCCTAGACAGAGGCATTTGTTGTTGTTGTTTGGTGCCATCGAGTCAGCCACAAATCATAGCCACCCTGTGTACAACAGAATGAACCACTGCCCGGTCCTGTGCCAGCCTCACAGTCCTTGCTATACTTGAGCCCCTTGTCACAGGCACCATGTCAATCCATCTTGTAGAGGGTCTTCTCCGTTTATACTAACTCTCAACTTTACCAAGTATGATATCCTTCTCCAGGGACTGGTCCTTTCTGACAACATGACCAAAGTACATGAGACGAAGTCTGACCATTCTCACTTCTAAGAAGCATTCTGACTGTACTTCTTCCAAGACAAGTTTGTTCATTTTTCTGGTGGCTCGTGGCATTTTCAGTATTCTTCACCAGCACCACAATTCAAAGGCATTAACTCTTCTTCGGTCTTCCTTATTCATTGTCCAGTTTTCACATGCATATGAGGTGATTGAAAATATGGCTTGGGTCAGATGCAAGTCTTCAAAGTGATACCTTTTCTCCTTAACACTTTGAAAAGGTCTTTTGCAGCACATTTGCCCAGTGCAGTATGTCATCCGATTTCTTGACTGCTGCTTCTGTGGGTGTTGATTGTGGCTCCAGGTAAAATGAAATCCCTGACAACTTAATCTTTTCTCCATTTATTGTGATGTTGCTTATTGGTTCAGTTGTAAGGATTTTTGTTTTCTTTATGTTGAGGTATAATCTATACTGAAGACTGCAGTCTTTGCCTTTCATCAGTAAGTGCTTCAAGTCATCTTTGCAAGCAAGATTGTGTCATCTGCATGCTGCAGGTTAACGGGTCTTTATCCATGCGTGATGCCGCATTCATGTTCATATAGTCCAGTTTTTCAGATTATTTGCTCAGCATACAGATTAAGAAGGAATGGTGAGAGGATACAACCCTGGCACACACACTCTTCCTGATTTTAAACCATGCAGTATCCCCTTGTTCTGTTTGAACAGCTACCTCTTGGTCTGTGTACAGGTTTTCCATGAGTACAAATAAATGTTCTGGAATTCCCATTCTTTCCAGTGTTATCCATAATTGGTTATGATCCACTCAGTTGAATGCCTCTGCATAATAAAGCACAGATAAACATCTTTCTGGAATTCTTTGCTTTCACCCAGTATTCATCTGACATCAGCAGTGATATCCTTCATTCCATGTCCTCTTCTAAATCTAGGTTGAATTTCTGGCAGTTCCCTGTTGATGTGATGCTACAATGTTTTTGAATTATTTTCAGCAACATTTTACTTGTGTGTGATAGTAATGATATGATTCAATAATTTCCACATTCTGTTGGGTCTCCCTTCTTTAGGATGGGCACAGATATGGATCTCTTCCAGTCAGTTGGCCTGGTAGGTGTTTTCCAGATGTCTTGTCATAAATGAGTGAGCGCCTCCAGTGCTGCATCCATATGTTGAAACGTTCCAATGAGTATTCTGTCAATTCCTGGAGCCATGTTTTCCCAATTCCATCAGTGCAGCTTGGTCTTCTTCCTTCAGTACCACTGATTCTTGATCATAGGCTACCTCCTGAAATGGCTGATCATTGGCCAATTCTCTTTGGTTCAATGACTGTGTATTCCTTCTATCTTCTTTAGATGTTTCCTCCATCACTCAATATTTTGCCCCTAGAATCCTTCAATATTAGAACTCCTTCAAGCAATGTGAGGCTTGACTTTTTTCTTCAGTTTTCAGCTTGAGAAACGCCAAGCATGTTCTTTCCTTTGGGTTTTCTAATACTAGATCTTTGCACATTTCATTATAATACTTTACTTTGTCTTCTCGAGCTGCCCTTTGAAATCTTCAGGTCTTTTATTTAATCATTTCTTCATTATCTCTAGCTACTCTCCATTCAAGAGCAAGTTTCTGAGTCTCTCCTGACACCCATTTTGATCTTTTCTTCCTTTTTGGTCTTTTTAATGACCTTTTCCTTTTTTTATGTATGATATTCTTAAAGTCATTCCACAACTCATCTGGTCTTCGGTCATTGGTGTTCAGTGCCTCAAGTCTATTCTTCACATGGTGTCATCAATTCAGGTGGATATACTCAAGGTTGTATTTTGGCTTTTGTGGTCTTGTTTTAATTTTCTTCAGCTTCAACTTGAACTTATGAGCAATTGATGGTCTGTTCCACAGTTAGCTCCTGGTCTTGTTCTGACTGATGATATTGAGCTTCTCCAATGCCTCTTTCCACAGATGTAGTTGATTTACTTCCTGTGTGTTCCATCTGGCGAGATCCACGTGTACAGTTGCCCTTTATGTTGTTGAAAAAGGTATTTGCAGTAAATAAGTCATTGGTCTTAGAAAATTCTATCATGCAGTCTATGGCATCATGTCTCTCACGAAAGCCGTATTTTAGAACTACTGATGCTACTTGTTTGTTTCCAACTTTTGCATTCCAATCACCAGTAATTGTCAATAAATCTTGATTGCTTGTTTGGTCAATTTCAGACTACAGAAGTTGGTAAAAATCTTCAATTTCCTCCTCTTTGACTTTAGTGGTTGGTGCATAAATTCTAATAATAGTAGTATTAACTGGTGTTCCTTGTAAGTGTATGGATATTATCCTATCACTGACAGCATTGTATTTCAGGATACATCTTGAAATGGTCTTTTTGATGATGAGTGTAATACCGTTCTCCTTCAATTTGTCATTCCCAGCATGGTAGACCAAATGATTAATTCAGAATATCCAATACCAGCCCATTTAGGCTCACTAATGCCTACGATGGGAGCTCTGGTAGCATAGTGGCTAAGACACTTGCCTGCTAACCAGACGGCTGGCGGTTCAAACCCACCAGCCACTCCTTGGAAGGAAGGTTGGGCAATCCTACTTCCGTAGTGATACTGCCTCGGAAGCCCAAGGAGGGGTCGCTATGAGTCAGGTTTGACTCGACGGCACATAACAACAACAACAACAATGCCTACGATATCTATCTGTATATGTTCTGTTTCATTTTTTACATCTTCCAATTTTCCTAGATTTATACTTTCCACATTCTACATTCCAGTTGTTAGTGGATATATGCAGTTGTTTCTTCTCGTTTTGAGTCATGCCACATTGGTAAATGAAGGTCCAGAAAGCTTTACTCCATCCATGTCCTTAAGGTTCACTCTATTTTGAGGAGGCAACTCTTTGCTAGTTGTGTTTTGGGTACCTTCCAACCTGAGGAGCTCATCTTCTGGCACTATATCAGGTAATGTTTCACTGCTATTCATAAAGTTTTCAGTGGCCATTTTTTTCAGAAGTGGATGGCCCCATCCTTCTTCTCAATCTGTCTTAGTCTGGAAGCTCTGCTGAAACGTGCCCATCATGGGTGACTCTGCTGGTATTTGAGTATGGATGGCATAGCTTCCAGCATCACAGCAACACATCAACCACCACAGCACAACAGACTGACAAGACAAGTGGTAGAGACTGAGTCATTAGCAGGATTAAATTAGTTGTTAGCAGACATCTTGTGCATACAACCCTCAAAACAGCAAGTGTTATGTGTTTGTCTATTATTAAGATATGGGTGTTTACTATTCTGTTGTAAACATGAGCAAAAGTTTTGAACTCCAACACTCGTATATAAACCCAGGGATCAAGGCAAATAAATAAATAAAACCTCAGAGTCACATGGCTCCATCTCTGTAGTTAAGATGGTCACTGGGAGGGCAGGGACCTGTCTACATTCCATATTATTGGCTTTGAGTATGGGATTTTTACTTAGTAGGTACAGTACATGGTAGGTGGGAGATGGATGGGTGGATGCAGACAGGCACTCGAAGGTACCCACAGGTACTGCTGCCCTAGTTGTTACAATATTGAAATACCTCCACATCAGTTGGTAAGTGGCTGCTGCCCTGAGGTGACCTTTGCCTCAGCCCTCCTTCCTCCAAGATTAAGCAATACAAGGATCAAGCACCTGGCCTAGCCAGGGGGCCTCTAGCACCCTGACCCTTACCTTTACTGACTCTTTTGCATACCTTCCCTAGGGTGGATGGGTGGGTGGCTGGGTGAATGTTGCCCTGGCCTGCCCTGGAGGAGGGGTGAGGAAGCTTTACCCTACCCCCTTTCCTTTTCCCCACTTCCCCCCTTGCACCAGTGGCCTCCCCAGTGAATGAGACCCACACATGCGTAAAGGGTGGTGGGGGTGACACCTGTGACTTCTCTAGGGCAAGTGCTGCGTAGACACCTGGGGAAGACCCCCTGGCGGTTTGGGGGAGTCTGTTTTGACCTGATCTTTATTTACCCCTTCACAAAGGAAGTAAATAAATAGCTCTTTGTATGTCTTTGTGGATGTGCTTGTGCAGGACTGTATGAGCCTGCTGTGTGCACACCGTTAAAAACTGTGACCCGCCCTGGAGGAAGTGGTAACAAAACGATTGTATGTTTTATTTTCCATTTACCTTACATCTCTTCCCCACCCCCACCCTTCTGGTGTGTGCTAGGAGGCTTTCTTTGCCAGCCTGGGATCTAATCATTTCTTCATTCATCCATTCATTCATTCCATTGTGTAGTGAACCATCATGGTGCTGGACGATGCTGACTGTAAAAGATATTATAAAAGAAAGTAGGATGGGAAAAGAGCTCTTTGGCCTTCAGATTGAGGCAGACTTGGGTTTGAATAGTTCTGTCACTTCCTAGCAAGATGACTGCAGGCATTTACCTTAGACTCAGATTCTGGTCTGCAACTTGGAATCACAGTACCTCATCTCACAGGACTGTTTCAAAGATTAAAGTCAGTAGAACAGTGATTTGCTCAATAAATGTTACTTTCTTCCTTTAAGGACACACCCTGCATATGGGAACAAGGATGACCATTTCCCATCTGCCTCTCATCCCTGCCCCTAGGGCTATAGGCCTAGCTTGGACCTTTACCCACCTGGGCTTTTTTTTTTTTTTTTTAACCTTTATTGTGATTTGGGTGAGAGTTTACAGAGTGTTCTGGTTACCTAGTGCTGCTCTGACAAGAAATATGCTACAAATGGAATGGCCTTAACAAACAGGAGTTTCTTCTTACAATTTGGAGGCTTTAAGTCCAAGTTTAAAGTGCCAACCTCTAGGGGCTGGGTGAAAGCCCCTCAACCTTGGGATCCAGCTCTGCCTCCAGCTTCTTTCCCACTGAAGCTAGAGGCGTTTCTTCACTCAGACAGCTGTTAGCTGCTGAGGCTGAGAAGCCTAAGGTTGACAAGTAAAAAGGCACAGTCCTGATATTACCAAACCACACAGCAGGCCATTAACTTAAATCCACTGTAAGTCCCAAGGTTGGCAGAGCATAGCAGGCTGCTGAGCAATGACATGGCTACGTGCAGGGTCCAAGGGTGCCATAGGCTAGAGACCATTCCCAAAGCTTCTACTTATATACAGGAAGCAGACCACATTCCCTAAGGCAGCTACTCAGCTGCTCCCAGTAGATTTCACCATGGAGTTGATTACCAATCTCATCGTGGGGAATACTACATCCAGCTGCCCAGCCACTCAACCGGGCCCAGCCAAGTTGACAAACATAACCACCACACAGAGCAAATTCATTTTCCTTACAGCAGTTCATACACATTTTGTCTCATGACATTGACTGCAATTCTCCACAATGTAACACTCCCATCCCACTTCCTCCCCAGTTACTTCTTCCCTGTGTCCTTCCTTCCTATGCACTCCCGTCCCCCCTCCAGCGGTCTCTCTGTGCAAACACTGCCCTTCTATTCTCTTCTGATTGATCTCTCCAAGTAGTGTAGCTACCTGATGTAAATGTTCACCACATATGCTTGTCTGTTATTTGGCTGGAAGCCAGAGGAGTGAGTTCAATTCCAGACCTGAGGAGTAGCTAGGGGCCATAGTCTCATAGTCTCAGGGGTCTCACCAGGCTCTATCAGACCAGTAAACCTGGTCTTTTTTTTTTTGCATTAGAATGTTCATAATAATTTTATTTATAATAGCCAAAGAACTGGAAAACCTGGTCTTTTTTATGGTTTTGAGTTTTGTTCCACATTGTTTTCCCACTCTATCTAGGATCTCCTGCACTGATCCCCCTCTGAGTGGTTGACAGTGGTAGTCAGGCACCATCTAGTTCTTCTGGTCTTGTGGTCATATAGGCTGAGGATCACATGGTCTGCCAGTCCCCTGGACTAATTGTTTCCATGCATCTTTGGTTTTCTCTTTCTTCTTTGCTCTGGACAAGGAGAGACCTGTTGTTCCATCTGGGTAGCTGGTTGCAAGGGCCAGTCACTACTCACCAAAGTAGGATGTGGAACAATGTTTTTGTGTAGTATGTTTTGCCACTTAAGCTTGATGTCTCCTGTGACCATTGTCCCAAGCCCACAGGTCCAACTACTTGCTCCCTCTGGGTACCTGGCCAGGAAGCCACCACAGCCTTGCCTCTTGTCAGCTCTACTATACACCTGGACATTCTTACAGCACATGTAAATATGCATGTAGAAACATTTTGTGCTAACCCTGTACATGGTCATGGGTGCACTACCCCTTGCCCAGACATACCTGATCGTTCAGCCACCTGGGCATTTGTATCACATCACTGCTGAAAGACCACCAGAGGCTTCTCAATGCAAACCAAACCCCCTGCTATCGAGTTGATTCTGACTCATAACAACCCAATGGGACAGAGTAGAACTGCCCCATAGGGTTTCTAAGGCTGTAAATCTTTATGGAGCAACTGGTGGGTTTGAACTGCTGACCTTTTGATTAGCAACAGCCAAGTGCTTTAACCACTGCACTACCAGGGCTCCTGCTTCCTAAGGCTAGTGAATTCAAATCCAAACTCTTTATCAGAGTTTCTGGTTCTGTCAGGATTGGCTCAACCTGTCTTCCTAGCCTTTTTACCCACAGTCAACCTTTATTACCCTGTCATCCCCAGTAAGAATGCCTGATGTGTTCTGAAGTGTTCCTGAGTCCAGTGCTTTACTCACTCTGTCCCTCTTCCTGGAATACCCTTTATGCTCCCCTATCTATCCCTATCCAAACTGACCTCTTTTTAAAGTCCAAATAAAATACCGTTTGGCTGCAACCTCCACATATCCTGTCTGCTTGATACTATCTCCTAGTGTATGTTATGTGTGGGTGCATCTTCATTAGCCGGTGAGCTCCTTGAGGACAGGGTATGTGTCTTCCATACATCCCTTCTTCCCTTCTTTCATTCAGCCCCTAAGTGCCTGACCCCTTTGGGTCCCTGTCCTTGTTCCCCCAACAGTGCCCATCAGTGCATGTGATACTCTCAGTAAGTGTTGGTCCAATGAACGAATGAGGGAAAATAGAGTGAGAATAGAAGATAGCAAGTATGAAATCCTGTGCTGTGAATATAACAAAGCCAGACGGGATGAGCAGCTTCCTGGAGAGCTAAATGGTTTTTGGAGGTGTGCAAGTGGAGTTTTGAGGGTGGGGAGGTGGACGTGAAGACAAGGCAGGAGCTGTGACCGTCCTAACCAGGGCCAGGAATTTCTGCTCCAGCCCCTCACTTCTACCCAGGTGTCTAGATCTAGGGATGGCACCCTGGATGCAGGCTTACACCATGTACATTGTGACAGAGTCCTTCTGAGGACCTGACCAACACAATAGAGCAAGGGAGAATGGAAAGAACCAAAACTCTCCTGCACGTTGTGTCAGGTGTGGACACAGAGCGGGACTGGGGAAAGGCAGTCAGTCAGTCAGCCATTTGTTCATTTTTTAAATCTTTAGTTTTTTTAATAGACTTTATTTTTTACACCAAGTTTAGTATCTAGAAAATTTGTACAGGAAATACAGTGTTCTCACATACAACCTCCCACCTCTATACATCGTTTCTCGTATTATTAATATCTTGTATTAAAACCAAACTCACTGCCATCAAGTTGATTTTGACTCATAGCAACCCCTTCTTGAGTTCCAAGGAGGCATCTCTATGGAAATAGTTTGCCCAGTTGTCCTTCCGAGGAGCGGTTGGTGAGTTTGAACCTCCAGCCTTCTGGTTGGCAGTCAAATGCCTTAGGCACTGTGCCACCAGGGCTCCCATCTTGTATCGTTGTTTTTTCGTGTACTGTCGAGTCAGACCTGACTCATAGCAACCCCTTCTTGGGTTTCCGAGGCGGTATCACTACAGAAGTAGATTGCCCAACCTTCCTTCAGAGGAGTGGCTGGTCATCTTGTATTAGTATGGTACATTTGTTACAATTGATGAACCAATATTGAGACATTACCCAAAATAAATAAATAAAACCAAACTCCCTGCCATCAAGTCAATTCCGACTCATAGGGACTCTCTTTGGGTTTCTGAGGCAATAAATCTTTACATAAGTGAATTGCCCAGTGTTCCTTCTACAGAGTGGCTGGTGGGTTTGAACCGACACCTTATGATTAGCAGTCAAATGCCTTAGGCACTAATGCCACCAGAGCTCCTTATTGATACATTATTGTTAGCTAAAGCCCATAGTTTCCATTAGGGTTACTCTAGCATAGTGACTAAGGCACTTGACTACTAACCGGAAGGCTGGCAGTTCAAACCCACCAGCCACTCCTCGGAAGGAAGGTTGGGCAATCTACTTCTATAGTGATACCGCCTCAGAAGCCCAAGAAGGGGTTGCTATGAGTCAGGTCCGAGTTGGTGACACATTAACAACAGTAACAACATGGGCCTTTTTTTTAAAAAAAATAATAAGTCCTATGAATTCTGATAGATGCATAGTCATTTGTCCTCTATTATAGTATCATAAAGAATAGTTTCACTGCCCTAAAAATGTCTTGTGCTCTTCCCCAAAACTTTACTTTTAAGGTTTTTAAAAAATCTTAAAAAGAATGGTTTAAAATAAAATAAGAATACCGGCTCATTATAGGAAATTTGTGCAATATAAAAAAATAGGAATAAGTTAGGAAAATCACCTATAATTCTTACCACCCAAAGACAACCTGGTTTAAATTTTGTATGTTTCTTTCTAGTCCTGTGTCTTTATTATTTAAATAATTTTCATACAATTATTTAAACAATTGATTAAGTACTTGTTAAGTTTCATATTTAGTTTTCAAATTAATTAAATTGAACAGTAAACATTATAAATGTGAAAGTAAGGCAAATTTGATCATTATAAAAACCCCATTACAGAGAGGGAAAAAATAAAATACAAATTCCACCCCACTCCCACCCCCAGTCCCATCTCAGAGAGAAAACCAGTATTAATGGTTGGTATGTGTCCTTCTGAACCTTATTTCTGTGCATGGACACTGATAGTTTTATTCTTTTAAAGTAGGATTATAGAATACTGATCACATGTAATCATTTTTCTCTTTACAAAGTTAGGATCATTTTGCATACCCAATTTTGTATTTCCCTTTTTTACATAACATTTTAACACACTTTTTTCTGTGTCAACATACACATTTTTTAAATGCCTGTGTAATCTTCCACCCATATTTTTCTCAGTCATTGCACGATTTCACAGATGTTCCCTAAGCACTTACTGAGACAAAATGCCTGCCTTCTGGAACTCTCAGGCTGGTTGGCACCCCCATACCTGAGTAAACAGTTTCTACTCAGGGTAACTAAGGCAGTGATGGGTTCTGTGCAGGGTGGAATGGAAGTTTGTGGTGGCAGGAGAGAGGAATGGGGGTGCAGGCAGGGAAGGCTTTGTGGAGAAGGAGACTTTTGCATTGGCTCTTAAAGGACAAGATAGCAGAGGATGGAGGACAAAGTGTAGGGGCTGCCAGCAGCTCTGTGACTTACATCAGCTGCCGCTTCTGCCTGTGGTAGTTTGTTTCTGCTTTCCCTTTGGAGATGACAGATTCTATGAACAAGGGTTCCAGCTGTTTATCAGGGGCCCTCCCAGGCCCCAAGTGCCAGGCACTTCCACTCCCTGCTGGAGAGGCTGTGGGGCCCTGATTACAGAGACAGCTGAGGCAGGGGACCCTGGGCAGAAGGGGCAGGAGAATCAGAAGGCTGAAGTGAGGAGCAGAGGTGCAGTGTGGGGGCAGAGACAGGGTGAGGAATAGGAACAAACCTTGCACCTTTATGCTGCCAGGAAGTCCCTTGCCCTCTACTGCTTGCTAAAATGTTGCTGCATTGAGGCTCTCTTTAGATGGTAACTCCTCTGTGACTCCATTCATTCGTCAGACATTTCCTGGTGGCATCAATCAGAATTAACTCCTCTGCTCACTTAGCAAACACATCAACGTGTTGTAGTTGAAAGAGTGTGAACTTCGGAATCTATAATAATAGTAGCAGTAGTGTTTGCACAGGGAGATGTGGGGGCAGGAATATATGGTAGGGAAGGATACAGGGAAGTGGTAACTAGAGGGAGGAAGTGGGAAGAGAGTTGTTACATTGTGGGGAATTGCAGTCAGTGTCATGAAGCAAAATGTATGAAATGCTGTGTGGAAAATGACTTTGCTCTGTAAACTTTCACCCAACTCACAATAAAAAAAAAATATATACTAAAAAAATAGTAGCAGTAGCTAACGTTTATCAAGCATCTCACATACATGAGGCATTATGATAAGGAACTCTGGTGGCACAATGCCCAAGGCCTTTGACCGCTAACCAGAAGGTTGGTAGTTCAAACTTAGCAACTGCTTTGCAGGAGGAAATGGGGCAATCTACTTCCGTAAAGATAAACCACCTTGGAAACCCAACAGGCTTTTCTATGACTCGGAATTGACTCAATGGCAGTGGTTTGAGCAGTATGATAGAAGGCAGTGGTAGTTCATTCATGGAATTCTTGCCTTCCATGTGGAAGACTCAGGCTCAATTCCTGGCTAGTGCACCTCAAGTGCAGGCACCCCCTGTGTCATTGCAGGCTTGCCTGTTGCTGTGATGCTAAACGGTTTCAATGGAGCTTCCAGCGTGAGACAGACTAGGAAGAAAGGCCTGGTGATCTACTACTGAAAAATTAGCCAGTGAAAACCCTATAGCTCACACAAGTCTGATCCTGTTGTGCAGGGGTCATCATGAGTTGGGACAATTTGGTGGCAGCTAG
This sequence comes from Orycteropus afer afer, assembly GCF_000298275.1. Lineage (NCBI taxonomy): Eukaryota > Metazoa > Chordata > Mammalia > Tubulidentata > Orycteropodidae > Orycteropus > Orycteropus afer. The sequence goes on from NW_006921621.1 coordinate 16,781,303, forward strand.
CATCACAGCAACAGCACTATGATAAGTGTTTTGAATATATTTTCTCACTTAATACCTCCTAACAGGAGCTATTATTGTCACCATCTTGTAGAGCAGGGTGGAGAGATTAGTAAACTTGAAGTATCATAGCAGAGATTCAAACTCATATCTGAGTCGCAGTTTTGTCTTTTATACCATGGAGATGAAAGTATCTTTTTCCCAGGGTAGTAGCAAGGACTAATTGAGGTAATGTATGTCAAGTACCTGGTGCGTAGTATTTGTTCAGTAAATACCAACTCCTGTTATAGCCTCACATCACCCATTTTGTGTCACTGTTAGTTGGGCAGAGCTACTTTGTGATGGAGGGGTTAAGAACATCCATTTGGGAGCCCACACTGCCTGCATATGAAATCCTGGCTCAGATGCTTGCTAGATTTGTGACCTTGAGCAAGTTGCTTTAACTTCCTTGACCTTCAGTTTCTTTTCTTTCTTTTTTCATGGAAATATTTATCTCACCATGTATTAATCATGGCATTGCACATGAAAACAAGTATGAGATACACTTTTTTAAAAAACATTTTATTTACTTTCTTGTTGAGAATATACACAGCAAAACATACACAGACTCAACCATTTCTCCATGTATAATTCAGTGACATTGGTTACATTCTTCAGGTTGTGCAACCATTCTCGCCCTCCTTTTCTGAGTTGTTCCTCCTCCATTAACATAAGTCATTGCCTTTTAAGGATCTTGTCTAATCTTTGGAGTTGCTGTTGTCACTTTGATCCTATAGAGATAGATCTTAAAAGAGCACCATGCTCAAGGCAGACATTCTTTAAAGTTGAACTCTTGTTTGGTTTTAAGAAGATGTCAGGATATTTTGGGGTGAAGGTTTAAAGATTATCTCAGGGCTATTGTTCCAGAGGTTCATCCTGCCTCCATCACTCCAGAAACTTTGAAGTCCATAAGATTTTGAAATTGTGTTCCACATTTTTCTGCCTTTTGGTCAGGATTCTTCTGTGGAATCTTTGATCAAAATGTTCACCATCCAGTTCTTCAGGTCTCATGGCAAAAGAGTTCACGGAGGCAATCAGCCACACATTCCATGTCCTTCTCCCACTCCTGACTCTCTTTCTTCTTCTGTCGCTGAGGGCAAGCTTCAGTTTCTTCAGCTATAATGCATGCAACTAACTTCCTCATAGAGTTGTAGGATTAAAATGAATGTGTGTGAGTATTTACTACTGATATTAACTAGACTGGAAGCTTTTTGAGGGCAGAATCGATTTCAAGAAGGTGTTCTCTTGGGGTTCTTACTGTCTTAGTGAAGATTTGTGTGGGTGAGTGGTCTGGATGATGGTACAGTAACAATGACAAGTACCTACATATTGGAATTTTTCTCGCTATAAGAGTAATTTTTGCTTATTGTAGAAACTGAATAAACACAAAGAAGAAAATGAAAATGAACCATAATCCCACTACTCAGAAATAATCACTATTAACGTTAGATATATTTCCTTCCAATCTTGTTTCTATGTAGATAGCTATTTTCCTATAGTTGGCATCATGTGCTACATCACAGTTTTGTATCTTTCTCCCCTACACTGTGTGTATGTAATATTCCATTAAATATTCTTTGAGATGTGGCTTAAATCTCATTTGCTTATGTCATCATTTGTTTGTTCAACATGTGTTTATTGAATGTCTCCTATGCAGGGCCTGGAACTGTTTCATTCCAGTTAGACCCCCCACCACCACCACTGAGAAATTGCCTTTCCACCCTAGGTATATTGGATCAGACTTCTCATTTTTATAAGATTCCCAGGTGATTCTTAAGTATAAGAAATTCTTGGGTATTAGAGTCTATGATTCAGACTTCGAGGTGCTATGGATTTAGCCAGGAACAAGGCTACCTGACCTCATGAAGCTTCCATTCTAGGGGGTAGAGACAGTGAACAAGTATATAATATGACGTCTGGTGGTGATAAGTACTAAGACTAACAGAAGTTAACTCTGGTTCAGAAGAGAAGACTGTGGTTTAAGTTGGATTAACCAACCGTTGTGAGTCAACTGTGTAATGCAGTTGCTAAAAAGCCTAATTCCATTTTAGGCTGTGTGAATAGAATGCCCAGAACTAGAGGAGTGGCGTTCCTTCTGCTTTCTTATTGTCAAGCTGGCGCTGGAGTATTGCGTTTATACTCTAGAGGGGCATTGACAAATTGGAGAATAACTAAGATCATGAGAGGTCCATAATGCCATGCAGAAGATAGGACTGGAATTGGTGTGTAGAGATTTCAGGAAGGTAGGTCAAAGAATTTCCTAATGGCCAGAAACCAGTAATGGAATGGGCTGAGAGAGGGTGAGTTTTCCATCTCCCAGAAGTGTTTAAGAAGAGCCTGGATGTTCCCGTGTCTCAGTGTATTACAGGACTTCCAACACTGTACGTAAGAATCACCTGGGGATCTGTTAAACTGTGGATTCTGATTCAGTATATCTGGGGTCGGAAGGAAAATTCTCAGCAGGGGGCCGTGGTATGTTAACAAGGAGTATTATGAATGCAGTACGAGCATGGATTAAATATGTGTGATTCTTTCCAGGTTTAGGTTATATTATGCATGAAAGAAGGGGGGAGATCTTCCACAAGTAACTTGTAAAGTAGGTAATTTTAATAGCTAACAACCGCCAAGGGCATAAGTAAAATTCTAACATGTAGTTAGGTCAGAAGTCCCCAGAACTTTTTCTCTTCACTTTAGTTTTATGTCCAAGTCTGGGGTCCAGGAACTTCACAGAATTACAACAAGTCCAGCAGGAGAGCTGCAGGACTAGACAACACCTCCCACCCTACACTTTTTATTTTGACATAATTTCAGACTTAGAGAAAAGCTGCAGGTGTTGTACAAAAAGTTCTCATGTAGTCTTCACCCAGGTTCCCCAAAAGTTAATATTTTATTATATTTGCTTTATCATTATTTCTCTATATATTATATGTATATGTGTGTGTACACTGTTTTTTCTGAAGTATTTGAACATAATTTGCAGACATGATGCCTCCCTTTCCCTAAATACTTTGTGCTTATTCTTAAAATAAGGTCTTCTCCCACATAACCCCAGCAGAATTATGAAAACCAAGAAATTAACGTGATACAATGCTAGTATCTAATTCATAGACTTTATTCAAATTTCACAATAGTTCCAGTGCTTTATAGCTCCCCCCACCACCACACACACACATACACAAAAAGAAATCCAAGTCATGAGTTGGGTTGTAGTCAGTTGTCCTGTCTCCATCAGTCAGTCTCCTTTAATTTTTTCATGACATCAGCATTCCTGAAGAATGGGCAAAGGTATTTTAAGCAGAGTCCCTTAAAAAGTGAGCTAAGACTGGGAGAAGGTTTGGCTATGAATCCTCAAGTTTTTTTGAGCTCTTCTTCAAGAGTGATTGCCTCATTCAAGACACCATAATGGCTCTGTGCTGCTCATCACATAAAATCCAAACTCCCACCTGTGGCCCATCTTCCCAGCCTGACCCTCCATTTCCTCATATGTAGTCTCTCTGCTCCCATTGCACTAACCTTCTTCAAGGGGACACTAACTTTCTGCCAGTCTTAGGGCTTTCTTCTGGCCCTCTCCACTCCCCTCTGCTGATCTCGGGACTTGTCTCTTTCCTAAAAGTAATGGGAATTATAACTTTCAATTACCTAGTGTTACTGTGTGCCAGCTACAGTTCTAAACTTTTTACATATGCCACTCTTTTAACACTATTTGATGGGACCCTCACGATACCCATTTTACAGATGACGAAATGGAGGCCGAGAAAGTCCAGTAACTTGCTCAAGGCCTCACAAGGAGAAGAGGCTGTTCAAAGCCTCCCAATACGACATTTCCTTAGCTTCTTTCCTCCTCACTCTGAATCTTTGCTGGTTGCTATAGAGGGGATCCTAGTACTGATGAGGGTTCTAGTCCATGGCCTCCCTCATTAAGATTCTCAGGCCTGTGAGCCCACCTCTTCCCCAGCTACTTGGCAGGTCACACTGATCCATACTCAGCTGTCTGCATTTGCAGATGGAAGGCTTGGTGGCCTTCCTCCGGATTGTGCTCTCTGTGTCCTCAGTTCTGGTAAAGCTTTGGGACTTTTATGTTCACTGCTTCCTTCCATCCTACCTGAGCATCTAGTCCCTTGTACCTTACACCAGTGCCTGAGTTTCTCCGAATGAGGCCCAGTGTATCAAATAAATCCACATCTCCTGGGAGCATGTAAAAAATGCACAACCCTGAGCCCACTCCAGACCTCTAGAATCACAATCTCTGGTGGAGAGATCCAGGGCCTTCCTTTGTGATAAACTTCCTAGCAATTCTGTTAGCATTAATGTTTGAGCATCTCTCTCAAAAGCCTTTATTGGATGCTTATAAAATGATTATTTGACAGACTGACCACTTGATTGCTTGGATGAACTGCTGGGTTGTTTCTATGGAGGACAGACCAAGAGCAAAGTTTTAAAATGAAAGTTACTGCCCCTAGAGTAACTAAAGTATGTCGTGGGGCTTAAAACCAGAAAGCCTTCTCAGTCTGCAGGGGTGAACTATTTCTTCTCAAGCTTCTGTCTCTGCAGTGATGTTTGACTCCATATCAGAGCAAAAGCACCAGGTCCCAGACCAAGTCCCCGACTGCCCAGCCCCACCCCCACCATCTTGCCAACCTTGCCCAAAGCCCTGAGAGCCTAGGAATAACTGAAGGCGGTTGCTCCACCCCCAGAGGAGCCCAGCTGTTTCCCCCAGCCCCTAGGCCACCTGAACTCATTCAGTTTTCCTGTCAGTTACCCCAGGCTCTGCTGAACTGGGGGAGGAGGCCCCCTCTAGAATGGGGTGGGGCTGTATTTCATTTATTGTCGGGCTTAGAGTCTTTCCTCCAGGCCTTAGCTGAACAGGTGCAGGCAGACGCAGCTGGGTGAATTGAGGACATTCTTCCTCTCCTTTCCCCTCTCCTCTCCCTCCAGCTTCCTCCCCCTACCCAGCCATACAGAAGCCACATCCCATTTCCTCCCCATCGTTGAAAAGCTGCATTGCCTGCCAATCCAGCAAAGGGCAGCGCCCCAGGGGAGGAGGCTCTTTAAGCAGGGAAGGGACACAGCCAAGGGAAAGTGGAAGTCATGGTTTCCACTGTCTCCCTCCATTCTTATTGTTGTGGTGGTACTTCGTCATCATCTTTTTTTTTTTGTATTTTTATATTGTTGTAAAATATATATTTAAAATATATTTGCTAATTCAACATTTTTCAGATGTATAATTTAGTGCTATCAGTCACATTAATCATATTGTGCAACCACCACCCATAATTGTTGCCAAGTTCCCCATGGTGGTGGTGGTGCTTCATTCTGAGAGGTGGAAAGATGGAAGTGACATCATAGGAGGGGAAGAGAAGACTGTTCCAGGGACTGCTTGGCTTACTGACTCTGACCACAGCCTCTCAGCCCACAAAAGAATACCAGTTATGAAGTTGGTCAACACATCCCCCTTCAGGTCTGACTCTGCTCAAATCTATGTTCTAGAACACAAGTTCTCAGAGCTGAACTTCTGTCGTTAGGTGCTGTCGAGTTGGTTCCGACTCATAGTGACCCTGTGTGCAACAGAAGGAAACACAACCCAGTCCTGTCCTCTGCCATGCCCACAGTCGTTGCTGTGTTTGCATTGTTGCAGCCACTATGTCAGTCCATCTCATTGAGGGTCTTCCTCTTTTTCATTGACTCTCTACTTTACCAAGCATGATGTCTCTTTTCCAGGGACTGGTCTCTCCTGAAACATGTCCAAAGAAATCTCATTGTCTTCACTTGTAAGGAATATTATGGTAGTTCTTCCAAAACAGATTTGTTTGTTCTTCTGGCAATCCATGGTATATTCAGTATTCTTCACCAAGAATTAAAATGCCGTAATTCGAATGTATCAGTTTTTTTCTGGTCTTCCTTATTTATTGTCTACATCCCCTGGAGGGCTTATAAAAGGATTGCCAAATCCCAAACCTCAGAGGTTGGATTCAGTAGGACTTGGGTAGGGCCCAATAATTCACATTTCTAACATGTTTGCAGTTGCTGCTGCTGCTGCTGCTGCTATGTGGGCCATACTTTGAGAAACATTCTTCTAGAGCTTCCCTTAAAGTTTCTAATAAGTGGGGCCTGGCTGCCAACAGCTGAGAGGAACGAGTCACTCAGGGAGTTTTGGCCCCAAGCAATGGTCTTATCACTCAGTTTCAAATCCCAACCATCCTCCTTGGAATTCTGTGCCACTTTTGCTAGATTTGGAAGGAACCATAGTTTAAGGGAAGAGGGCAGAAAGAAGACCCTCTCTGTGTCTGTGAGCTCCCTTAGCGTACCCCACCTCCAGGGCAATCTGCTCCAGGCTGTTTCTGCTGCCCTCCTGCATCTTTTCTCTCTACATATTTTTTCCTGCCAGTTGTAGGGAAACGGGTGCTGCCTTCTTGTGTTTTTTAGAGTTTACCTTTCAGTGATACACTGTGGAATAGTGGGTAGCTCCTCAAAAGCGTGGAGTCCCTGGGTGGTGCAGACAGCTAACTGGCTCAGCTGCTAACTGAAGGGTTGGAGGTTTGAGTTCATCCCAAGGTGCCTTGGAAGAAAGGCCTAGTGATCCACTTCAGAAAAACCAGATTGAAAACCCTACTGAGCATAGCTGCTCTGACACACGACGTTTTTGTGGGTCTGAGTCAGTGGCAACTGGTTTTTTTTTTCCCAACTCAAAAGCATGAGATTATAATCTCCATGAAGTGACTTGGGAGGGACCTATCATGATCTGTTGTTGAGTGAAACTGTTCAACTATAGGTAGAAAATGCTCCTGTTTTTCTAAAAACTACCTTAAAAAGAAAAGGAAAAAAACCAAACCCGTTGCCATCAAGTCAATTCTCACTCCTAGTGATCCTATAGGATAGAATAGAGCTGTCCCACAGGGTTTCCAAGGCTGTAAATCTTTACGGAAGCAGACTTCTTCATCTTTCTCCCATGGAGCAGCTGGTGGGTTCGAGCCACCAACCTTTTGGTTAGCAGCCGAATGCTTTAACCACTGCACCATAAGCAACCACAAAATAAATGAATATATACGTAAATATTTACGTGCACATGGACAAAAACTATTTATTAGAAAGACCCTTCTAGACCACCAACAGCAGTTACCTCTGGAAGATGGGAGATTTCACCCTTAACTTTCTCAAATACTATATTTTAACATGCTTTTATTGCTCTGTAATTAAAATCCAATGCAAATTGGGAAAGGAGAGTAAGAATGGTGGCTCAATGTGAAGAATGTAATCATTGTCACTGTATTGTACATGTGGAAATTGTTGAATTGGTGTATGTTTTGCTGTATGTATTTTCAACAGTAACAACAAAAAATCAAATGAACTGCAAATACGGTAGGAGAAAATCGCACAGCTCTGGAAAGCTACACCCTGAACACTTAACAGTAGGGAATAGAAGATAGGGATGAGGGTTCTGTCTTGTTTTTAAAAATAAACACTTCTGGACTGTTTGAATTTGTTACAAGGAAGATTGATTGTTTTTTAAGTTTTAAAGAAATGCCAAATAAGATAGAAATATAGGCAATAAAGGAAGCAGAATGGCCTTCCCCCTCTCTTCCGTCCTTTCCCTGGCAGCCCCTGGCTTGCCCCCCTGGCAGCTGCTGCCCCCAGCCTTCACACTCTTCCAGCTGCTCTGCCATCTCATTCCTTCCTGTCACCGTCAGATTTCTCCAATGAGTGGTCTTCACTTGCTGCCTCCATTTCTTCAAAAGCCACTCTTTATTTTAAAGAAACATTACATGTTTTTGTTTACTGATCAACAACATTCCAAAAAAGAAAGAAGGAAAAAAAAGCCCCATAGACTTAAAACAGCATCCGTGAACATGGCTTGTGATCTTGTCCGATCCTTTCTCTGTCTCTCCGCACACGCATGTCCTTTCATAATTGTAATCTGCACAAATGCTATTTTGTGCCCTGAAATTTTTTACGTCACCTAATTTTGTAAGCCTATCTATGTATGGACACAGCATCATTTCTCCTATGAATGGTACTATGGTGGTTTAGCCAGACTCTGATTGTTAGCCCTTTGGGTGGTTTCCAGTTTTTGCTATTTATTCATTCACAATTTAACCCCCTGCATTTGGGCTCCGCCTCCTGCCAGTCTATAAAAACTACCCTCTTAAAGGTCAGTGCTATGGGTCTTCCCTCCAAATCTACCAGCCCCTTCTTAGTCCTTGACTAAGTAAGCCCTTGTCCTGCCTTTAATTGGGACTTGGCCTTATTAATCACCCTCGCTGCCACCCACCAGCCCATCCATCAAACACTGTAAAATTCCAGCCTCCCTTCATTGGCTTTTGTTTTTTTCTTTCTTTAATCTTTTTTTCCCCAAAATTTAGAGCAAATACTCACATTTTTACATTTTCATTGTAGAATGAAACAATTCCTAAATGTGTAATACAATATAAAAATAAAAATACATTTTATTGAAAATTGTAATTAAATTATAAAGTATGTACATTCAAAAGAATATACATGCTATATATATATGTGGGTATTTATATAGATACATATATATATGTAAATATACACACATATATGTAATGAAACCATATAATAAAATTAAACCTGTTATGGGCATACCTCATTTTATTGTGCTTCACTTTATTGCACTTTGTAGAATCTGTGTTTTTCACAAATTGAAGGTTTATGGCAACCCTGCAGCAGCGCCATGTTTCCAACAGCATGTGCTCACTTCGTGTCTCTGTGTCACATTTTGGTAATTCTCACAATATAAAATTTTTCATAATGCTATTAAACACTTAATAGACAGTATAGTGTATAGTGTAAAGATAACTTTTATATTCACTGGGAAAGCGAAAAAATTGTGTGACTTGCTTTATTGCAATATTTGCTTTATTGTGGTGGTCTGGGATAGAACCTACAATATCTCTGAGGTTGTTGTTATTGAGTGCTGCTGAGTCATCTCTGACTCATAGTGACCCTGTGTACGACAGAAACAAACACTGCCTGGTCCTGTGCCAGCTTCACGATACCTGCGCCCATCGCTGCAGCCACCATGTCAGTCCATCTTGTTGAGGGCCTTGCCGTCTTCATTGACTCTCCACTTTGCCAAGCATGACATCCTTCTCCAGAGAATGGTCCCTTCTGAGAGCATGACCAAAATAGGTGAGATGAAGTCTGGCCATTCTTGCCTCTAAGGAGCATTCTGCTGCACTTCTTCCAGGACAGATTTGTTAGTTCTTTTAACAGTCCATGGTACTTTCAGTATTCTTCTCCAACACCACAACTCAAAAGCATCACCTCTTCTTCTGTCATCCTTATTCATTGGCCAGTGCTCACATGCATATGAAGCAATTGAAAATACCATGGCTTGTGTCAGGTGTACCTTAGTCCTCAAGAAGACCTCTTTGCTCTTCAGCACTTGAAAGAGGTCTTTTGCAACAAATTTGCCCAGTGCTATATGCCATCTGATGTCTTGACTGCTGTTTCCACTGGTGTTAATTGTAGAACCAAGTAATATGAAGTCTTTGACAACTTCAATCTTTTCTCCATTTATCATGATGCTGCTTATCGGTCTACTTGTGAGCATTTTTGTTTTCTTTATGTTGAGGTGTAATCCATACTGCAGACTGTAGTCTCTAATATTCATCAGTAAGTGCTCCCAAGTCATCCTCATTTTCAGCAAGCAAAGTTGTGTAGTCTGCATATCTCAGGTTGTTAATAAGCCTTCCTCCAATCCTGATGCCATGTTCTTCTTCATATAGTCCAGTGTCTCAGATTATTTGCTCAGCATACAGATTGAATAAGTGATGAAAGGATACAACCCTAACGCTCTCCCTTCCTGATTTTAAACCATGTAGTATCCCCTTGTTCTGTTTGAACAACAGCCTCCTGATCTATGTACAGGTTCCTCATGAGTACAATTAAGTGTTCTGGAATTCCTATTCTTCTCAGTGTTATCTCCATAATTTGTTACGACCCACACAATCGAATGCTTTTGCATAGTCAATAAAACAAAAGTAAACATCTTTCTGGTATTCTTTGCTTTGAGCCAAAATCCATCTGACATCAGCAATGATATCCCTCATTCCACTTTGCCTTCTGAATCCAGCTTGCATTTCTGGAAGTTCTCTGTCAACATATTTCTGCAACCATTTTTGAATTATCTTCAGTAGATTTTACTTGAGTGTGATATAAATGATATTGTTCAATAGTTTCCACATTCTGTGGGATCATCTTTCTTTGGAATGGGTACAAATAAAGATCTCTTCCAGTCAGTTGGCCAGGTAACTGTCTTCCAAATCTCTTGGCATAGCCAAGTAAATGCCTCCAGCGTGGCATCTCAGTGGGTATTTCGTCAATTCCTGGAGCCTTGTTTTTGCCAATTCCTTCAGTGCAGCTTCGACTTCTTCCTTCAATACCATTGGTCCTTGATCATATGCCATCTCCTGAAATGGATGAACATTAACCAATTCTTTTTGGTACAGTGACTCTGTGTTCCATCTTCTTTTGATGTTTCCTGCATCATTCAACACATTGCCCATGGAATCTTTCAATATTGCAACTCAAGGCTTAAATTTTTTCCTCAGTTCTTTTAGCTTGAGAATTGTTGAGTGTGTTCTTCCTTTTTGATTTCCTAACTCCAGGTCTTTGCACATTTCATTATAATAATAGACTTTGTCTTCTTGAGCTGCTCTTCGAAATATTCTGTTCAGCCCTTTTATCCTATCCTTCCATTTGCTTAGCTACTCTCCATTCAAGGGCAAGTTTCAGAGTCTCTTTTGATACCCATTTTGGTCTTGTCTTCCTTTCCTGTCTATTTAATGACCTTTGGCTTTCTTCATGAATGATATTCCTGATGTCATCCTACAGTTCCTCCGGTTTTCAGTCACTGGTGTTCAGTGCACCGAATCTGTTCTTTTGATGGTCTCTAAATTCAGGAGGGATATGATCAAGGTTATATTTTGGCTTTTGTGGACTTCTTTTAATTGTCTAAGCTTCATCTTGAACTTGCATATGAGCAGTTGATTGTCTGTTCCACAATCACCTCCTGGCCTTGTTTTGGCTGAAGATACTGAGCTTCTCCATCGCCCCTTGCCACAGATGTAGTCAGTCTGATACATGTGTACTCCATCTGGTAAAGTATATCTGTATAGCCACTGTCTGTGTTGTTGAAAAAAGGTATTTGCAATGAATAAGTCACTAGTCTTGCAAAATTCTATCATGCCTACATATACCCACCCCCCGCCACAACTTAAGAAATAAAACATCACCAATTCCATGGAAGCTTCCTGTGGACACGTCCCTGTGTCATTCCTTTAACAAGCCCCATTGTGTTACTCTGAATTTTGTTTATAATTCTCTTAATTAATTCTAATAATTTGTGGATTGAGGGGGTGGCTGTCTAAACAATATTATCTACTATTAATAACATAGAGGAGCTCTGGGGCATGGTGCATTTGACTGCTAACCAGAACGTTGGTGGTGCAAACCCACCAGCCACTCCATGGGAGGAGAACTGGGCAGTCTACTTCCATAAAGATTTACTGCCTTGGAAACCCTATGGGGTTGCTATGAATTGGAATCGACCTGATGGCAGTGAGTTTGGTTTTATTAATAACATTTTGGTTTCTTTCCAATTCTGTGCCTTATTTTCCTCTCTTTCCACTTTTCTTTGAACCTCCAGTATACTGTCAGAAGCAGGGATAGTAGGCATCCTTGAGTTGTTCCTGATTTGAAGGAGATGTTTCTAATGGTTGCGCAATAAAAATGATTACTATAGGTTTTTGGGAGATGGTTTTTCACAGGTTAAGTAAGTTTCCTTTTATCTCTAGTTTGTTGTTAAATGTCACCAAATGCTTTTTTCTGCTTCTACTGAGATGACAATATGAGTCTTCTTTTTTCATCTGTGAATACTATAAATTAATTTTTTATGATAAATTTTCTTTGCATTTCTTGGATAAATCCAATTAGGCTGTGATGCACTATCTTTGTTTATATACTGCTGGATTCAGGGAATGTGTGTGAATATGCAGTTTGTTCAGTTATATCTTATGTAGCATCTATGCTTATAAGTGATATAAACCTGTAATTTTCCCTTTTCATACTACATACTTGGTTGGTTTGGAGTGAAGGTTTTTACTGACTTCACTGAATGGGTTGGGAGTGTTTCTTCCTTTTTTAATTTCAGAAAAGGTGGGATAAAAGTTAAATTGGCACCTTCTGAAATGTTTGGTGAAAAATTCATATAAAACTGCCTAGGCCTCATGTCATTTTGTAGGAAGATTTTAAATTACTGATTTAATTTTATTTGTAGCTATAGTTATAAATAAAATTAAATCAGTAATTTAAAATCTTCCTACAAAATGACACTATGAGTCAGGTCCTACACATAACAACAACATGGCTATAGTTAAGGTGAATATACATTATGGTTTACCTGGGCCTTGCCAGGTTATTTATACCTGTTGTCCTGGCATATTTATTAATAACTCCTCTTTTCACTTTCAAAGATATCCTGGTTTGGATGATAAAATAAGTTGTGGTTCTATTTATAGGATTATATAGGTTTTTCTCTTTTTTGCTTGAGCATGTTTTGAGAGCTCTGGTGGTGTAATGCCTAAGGCATTTGACTGCTAACCAGAAGGCTGGTGGTTCAGACCTACCAAGCCACTCCTCGGAAGGAAGACTGGGCAACCTACTTCTGTAGAGATACTGCCTTGGAAACTCAAGGAGGGGTCACTATGAGTCAGGATCGACTCAACGGCAGTGAGTGAGAGTTTTGGTAAATATTTTTCTAGAATAGTGTTCATTTTGTCCATTTCAAATTTACTGCCATAAAGGTGTTCATAGTTTTCTCATCTTTTTAAACTCTGCCGTAGACTTAATTGTATCACATAAGTATATATGCAACAAAGCATTTGTCATTTCAGCATTCTTCACATTCACAATTGAGTGCCATAGTGTTCACCATTGTAGCAATCACCCTTACCTGTTTACATAAATCACATTTTAAATCTCTAATATTGTTTATTTGTATAATCTTTCTTTTTCTTGATCAATCTTACCTAAGTTTTATCTCTTTTATTAGTCTTTGGCTTTATTCTTTGTGCTATTAATTTGTTTTCTATTTCATTAATTTTTGCTCATATTTTATTATTCTCTTTATTTTTTCAGATTTATTCTGCTGTTCTGTTTCTAGTTTTTGAACTTCTGTGCTTGATTTATTAATTTAATTTAATTTTTTTTTATTAGGATTTGGGTGAAGATTTACAGAGTAAATTCACTTTTCATACAGCAATTCACATATACTTTGTCTCATGTCATTGACCAAAATTTACAATGCAACAGCTCCCCTCCCACTTCCTCCCCATAGTTACCTC
>NW_006921621.1:16803481-16804710 GCF_000298275.1 Orycteropus afer afer
GCTCAGGGGTCCAAGATTATCTTCTGTGTCTGTGTTAATTGGTTTCCCTCTTCTTTGTTGAAGAGGGTCTGTGCAATCCTTCTGCCTAGTCCGCCATCTTGCCCCGCCTCCCGATTTATTAATTTTTAATCTCCTTGGTTTTCTAATATGTACACTTAAGGCTGTTTCCCTATAAGTGTTGTTTTAGCTACATCCAGTGTTTCCTTTTTTTTTTTTATTGAATATACATATTATAAAACGCACAGGTCTTGATAGAGCCTGGTGGAATACCTCAGACTATGGCTCCTAGCTGCCCTTTAGGTCTGGGATTGAACTCACTCCTGTGGCTTCTAGCCAAACAAAAGACAGACATACGTGCTGAACATTTACATTAGGTAGATGCACTCCTTGGAAAGAACAATCATGGGAGAATAAAAGGGCTGGTATGCACAGGGAGACAGCTGGGGGTGGGAGCAGGAGTGCATGGGAGGAAGGGACACAGGGAAGAGGTAACTGTGGGGAGGAAGCGGGACGGGAGCTGTTTCATTGTGGGGAATTGTAGTCAATGTCATGAGACAAAGTGTACGTGAGCTACTGTATGGAAGATGAATTTGCTCTGTAAACTTTCACCCAAATTACAACAAAAATTAAACAAAAAAACACACAGGTCTTAAGTTTATAGTTCTGTGAATTTTGATAAATGTTAACATGCATGTTGTCATCACCCAAATCAAGATATAGGTCATTTTCATCATCCCAGAAAGTTTTGTGGGGCCCATTTTGAATTAGTCTCCTTTCCACCACCAGAGGTACCTAGTGTTAGAACTATACTTCCCTGAAACTTCATCTAAGTGGAATCATACAGTATATTCTTTTTTGTGTCCAGCTTCTTTCACTCATTGTATGTTGTATGCATCCATAATTTGTTCCTTTTTATTGCCCAGTGGTATTCCATTATATATAAAAATACTATTTGCTTATCCATCCTCCTGTTGATGGATGTTTGGATTGTTTCCAGATTTTGGCTGAATAAAGCACCTTTTAACATCATTGTGCAAATCTTTTGTAGATGTAAGCTGTTGTTTCTCTTGGGTAGGTGCCTAGGAGTAGAATAGTTGGGTCTTAATGTAGGCATCCCATAAGTTTTAATATGTGATATTTTTATTGTTGGGAGCTCTGGTAGTGTAGTGCCTAAAGCACTTTACTGCTAACCAGAAGGCTGGTGGTTCAAACCCACCAGCCACTCCTTG
>NW_006921621.1:16805420-16807918 GCF_000298275.1 Orycteropus afer afer
AAAAAAAAAAAAAAGACTAAACTAAATCAAATTTCACTGCCATGGAGTCATTTCCTACCCATAGTGCTCCTGTAGGACAGAGTAGAACTGCTTCATAGGGTTTCCAAGGCTGTAAATCTTTACAGAAGCAAACCACCATGTCTTTCTCCCACAGAGTGGCTGGTGGGTTCGAGCCACCAACCTTTCAGTTAGCAGCGAGGCGCTTTAACCACTGTGCCACCAGGGTTCCTTCTAAGATTAGAAAAAAAAAACAAAAACCAAACTCACTGCCATCGAGTAGTATCCAACTCATAGCAACCCCTCCTTGGGTTTCCAAGGCACTATCACTATGGAAGTAGATTACCCAATCTTTCTTCCAAGGAGTAGCTGGTGGGTTTGAACTGCCAGCCTTCTGGTTAGCAGTCAGATGCCTTAGGCATTACACCACCAGAGTGCCTAAGATAGACTCACTTAAAAACTTACTGCCATCGAGTCAATTCCAACTCATAGCAACGCCCATTGGGTTTCTGAGTTGGTAAATCTTTATGGAAGTAGATTGCCTCAGCTTCTTTTCACAGAGCAGCTGGTGGGTTTGAACCACCGACCTTCTGGTTAGCAGTCAAATGCCTTTGGCATTACACCAGAGCTTTTGTAACCAGAGTTTCTGGAGTACAAAAAGTTTATTGATATAATGTCAGATTACAAATTGCAGCTGTCACCAATGAGTTTTGGTATCGAATCAAAGAAGATCCACAGTGATCTGAAAAGTCTATTAAAATACTTGTACTATGTCCAACTATGTATCTTTTCTTTTTTAATTATGGTGAAATATATTAGCAAAACATATTTATGTGTATAATTCAGTGGCATTAATTATGTTCACTATGTTGTGTAATCATCACTGCTATCCATTTCTAATAATATATAGTCTTTATGGCACTGACTGTTTGAACTGTTTTGAGACTTGCTTTATGGCTTAATACATGGTAAATTTTAATAGATATTCTGTGTATTCTTAAAAGGTATATGTGTGTGTATATGTATAAAATCTTTGATCAAGCTTATTAATGACATTGTTCAAGTCATCTGTATCCTTTCTGATTTTTGTCTGCTCAGTCTATTGATTACCAAAAAAGGTGTATAAAAATCTCAGTGGTAGATTTAGTGGTTTCTCCTTGTAGTTTTTGTCTAGTTTAGCTTTATGTGTTTTGCATCTTTGTTATTTGGGATATTACAAGTTTAGAATTATTTTCTTATTCTAGCATAAAATTATAACACATTTTTATGAACTCTTTATGTTTTTTAATGCGTTATGTCTTAGCACCTATTTTGTCCCATATTAATGTTCAACAGCAGCTTCCTTTTGGTTAGTATTTATTTAGTATTTTTTGCCCCATCGTTTTACATTCAGTGTCTTATGTATTATTTCTTTTCTACTATGCTTTTAATGAGAACTGGACTAGAAGGCAGAATACCTTTGTTCTAGTCCTGATCGTGTCCTAGAGTCTTAGTTCCTCATCTTTCAGTTGGGTGTTAATATACTTGCTTTGCCCATCCTGCTGCACCATGGTATGAGAATCAAATGAGGTAAGTTATGTGAAGTCACTTTGAAAACTGTGTTTTGCAAATTATTATTGTTCTTGGCACTTAATAGTGACTATCCCCCAAAGCCTGAGATGCTGACTTAAGAGCCCTAACTGAGTGGGATAATAGAGCCACACATTTTCCATCTATAAAACATTTGCAATTACTATTTCATAGGGTGGTTGCAAGATATAAATGTACTTAAAGTACTACATTATGTGGCACATAGTAGATATCCAGTAAATGATAAGTCAGTATTTTTATAATTACAATTATTATTGTTGTTGTGATCTGTTGTTTTTATCTGAATTCTAACTCCTCAACTTAACCACCTGCATGACTATAGGCAAATTCCTTAATATCTCTAAGCCTCAGTTATCTCATCTTGTAACTGGAATGATCATACACTATTTTATCATTTTGTTTAAAGAATGAAGTAAAATAATGATAACAAGAACTCAGCACAGTATTCTATACCGTACTTTGGTGAGTAGCAACTGGGGTCTTATGAGCTTGTGAACAGCCATCTCAGGTGCAACTATTGGCTCTTCCCTCATACAGAGCAAAGAAGAGTGAAGAAAATCAAACACCCATGGAAACAATTAGTCCAAAGGACTAATGGACCACATGATCATCAGACTCCATGACCCTGAGCCCAGAAGAACTAGATGGTGCCCAGCTGTTACTACCACCCTCTCTGAAAGGGATCACAATAGAAGGTCCTAGAAAGGGTGGGAGAAAAATGTAGAACAAAACTCAAAATCAGAAAAAAGACAAGGCTTACTAGTCTTAGAGAGACGGATAGAATTCCCAAGACTGTATGGCCTTTAGTCACCCTTCAAGCCTAGGACTGAATTCATCCCCATGGCTCAACTTTCAGCCAAACAGTTGTTGTTGTTGTTATGTGCCGTCGAGTTGGACCTGACTCATAGCAA
>NW_006921621.1:16810143-16820709 GCF_000298275.1 Orycteropus afer afer
CAAATCTAAATTCCTCATCCGATCTCCCTAGAAATTATTTTTGTTTCTTGAGCAGCTAAGTGATGCGTTTATGTTATGCCCCGCCTTTAAGGAACTCATGGTCTAAAGGAAGGTTGACCCCTAGGATATCCACAAAAGTGCTGTGGTAGAAATTCATACAGGGTGCTGCAGGAGCTCCTGCATGAGAGATGAGCCCTGTGGGAAGGAGGAAATCATCCTAGATCTCTCTTTCCAGGAGCTCTTTCTAGAGCTCTTCCCAGAAGAAGCGTTGCCCCATTCTACCAAACACACCAGAACCGTCATCTATCATTTTCTCAACACAGCAGGCTGGACTATACCAAAGTAAACATCTTGCTTCACTTCACTTTAGAGTCTTCAAGCAGTGACTCAGGGATCCAGGCTCCTTCCATTTTGTGGTGACACAGTGTCTAGGGTCTAGAAGTCCTCTTAAGTACTGGGCTATTAACTGAAAGGTTGGCAGCTTAAGCCTACTCAGAGGCACCTCAGAAAAAAAGTCCTATCTATCTGCTTCTGTAAGGTCACAGCCATAAAAACCCTACAGAGGGTGATTCTACTTTGAAACACATCAGGTTGCCAAGAATAAAAACATGATCTGTAAAATAAGGCTAAAAATAATTCTGACTTTCTTGAGTTTTTAGCATTAAGCAAATTAATATAATAAAAAGCATAGGCACAATAGTAAGTGCTGTATGATTTAGATATTGTCATTATGGACAAGGAGGAAATGGTCACCTGCAATCCTAAATGGCAGTCTGGAATGGCCCTTAGAGATGATCGTGTCTAGACCCTATAGCCTCATGGGGCTGTTCTCAGTGGGTTAGGCATTTCCTGCTAGATTCTCATGCTGCTCCTGGTTTAGAACCTGCACTTCCAAAACCAGACCCAATGCCATCGAGTCAATTCCAACTCATAGTGATCCCCATTGAGTTTCCAAGGTGGTAAATCTTTATGGAAGTAGATCGCTTCATCTTTCTTCCATGCACCACCAGAGTTCCTTAGAGTCTGTACTTCAGAAAACAAACCCATTGCCGTCCAGTTGAATCCGACTCATAGTGACCCCTCCTTGGGTTTCGGAGGCAGTAGCACTACGGAAGTAGATTGCCCAACCTTCCTTCCGAGGAATGGCTGGTGGGTTTGAAACTCCAGACTTCTGGTTAGCAGTCAAATGCCTTAGGCACTATGCCACCAGAGCTCCTAGAGTCTATACTTAGGCCTAAGCTATTTGGCAAAGTAGGTGAAATTTATTTTATTTAGCTTCCTAGGCAGCTCTGAAGGAGCTATGGTGGTGTAGTCCCTAAGGCATTTGACATCTAACCAGAAGGTTGGCAATTCAAACCCACCAGCCATACCATGGAAGAAAGATGAGGCAATCTACTTCTGTAAAGGTTTACTGCCTTGGAAACCCAATGGGAGTCACTGTGACACAGAATCAACTGGATGGCAGTGAGTTTGATTTTGGAGGCAGCTCACGGGGCAGAATGCACATGAAGAAAGGACACAGGGAAGAGGTAACTATAGAGGCAGGAAGTGGGAAGAGAGCTGTTACGTTGTGGGGATTTGCAGTACGTGTCATGAAACAAAATGTGTTATGAACTGTTGTGTGAAAAATGAATTTGCTCTGTAAACATTCACCCAAATAAAAATTAAAAAAAAAAAAATGCTTCCTAGGCAGGTGCCTCCCTCAGTCCTATCCTGCACCCCTACCTTGCCTGTTTTGCTCGTGATCTGCATTTTCTACACCAGAATGTCCGACACCCAAATATTCCCTGCTTGTGACCCCACCCGCCCACCCACTAGTAACCCCATTCCATCTTAGTTCTCCTGTGTGTCTGTCTGTCTCAGGTCAGACTCCACAGTGCCAGTCAAGGTGCCAAATAATTACTCTGATAAACTGATTCCTCTGGAAGGACTAATTAGAGACAGTGCAAAGGTTGCTGCTTTATACAAAGGTGCTGTTATGACAGCCTTTCTACAGAAAATGCCACCACACCCTTTGTGTCCCAGTCTGTGGGAGGGAGAGATGGAGCAGCATTCAAGCCAGGGAGTTAGGAGAGAGATCTAGGCCATCGGTGTTACCCAAAGGAGACAGAGTCTCTCTGCAGATTGATTATGATGGCTGGGGAGGGGGCAGGTTGGAGTACTGGGAGAGGGACATTTAAATACCTAGTCGCAGAGCACTGCTAGGTGCTGGAGAGGGTGGGGGAACCAGTGGTCTAGGGCAGCTCTGCAGATCTGTCCAACAGAAATATAATGAGAGCCAAAAATGTAATTAAAAACATCCTAGTAGTCACATTTAAAACAAAAGAACAGGTGAAAATATTTTATTTACCTTAATATATCCAAAATACTATCCTTTTATCAATATAAAACCTATTTTATACTGTTTTTTCCCCCCATACTGAGTCTTGAAATCCTATGAGTATTTTAGATTCATAAGCTCTCTCACTTCAGACTAACCACATTTCACTTGCTCAGTAGACACAGGTGGCTAGTAGCTTTGCTTCTTAGGCAAAGAAAGCAGCAGGTACAAAGATGTTAAAAGACTTGAGTGAACATACTGGTGAGTTTGAGATACCTCTAGGAGACACGTGTGGCTAGAAGGGAGAAATGAGGTCAGAGAGAGAGCCAGGGGCTAGCTAGCATTTTGGTTTTTATTCAAAACGGAATAGCATGCCATTGGACAGTTTTTCGTTTTTCAAGTTTTTATTGTGATTTAGGTGAAAGTTTACAGACCAAATCCATTTTTGTTTCATGACATGGACTACAGTTCCCCACAATGTAACTTCCCACTTCCTCAGGTACCTCTTCCTTGTGTGCCATTGGACACTTTTAAGGCAAGAAATGATTCACTCTAATTTACTTTTGAAAAGGAACCTTTGGACCAGGTTTGCTGGTCCGATAGAGCCTGGTGGAACCACTGAGACTATAGCCCCTAGCTGCCCATCAGGTCTAGAATTGAACCCACACCTGTGGCTTCCAGCCAAACAAAAGACAGGTATATGAGTTGAACATTTACCTGAGGTAGATACAATCCTTGGAGAGAACAATCATGGGAGAAAGAAGGGCTGCTTATGCACAGGGAGACAGCTCAGGGCAGGAGTGCATGGAGGGATGGACACAGGGAAGAGGTAACTATCAGGAGGAAGTGGGAGAGGAGCTGTTGCATTGGGGTAAATTATAGTCAATGTCATGAGACAAAGTGTATATGAACTGCTGTATGGAAAGTGAATTTGCTCTGTAAATTTTCACCCAAATCACAATTGACCAAAAAAAAAAGGACCCTTTGGCTGTTGTATTGGAGATAATCTGCCTGGAGGCCAGAGTGGAAGCAGGGAGGCCAGCTAGGAGCTCCTGCATTAGCCTAGCTACAAAAGAAAGGTGGTTTAGATTTGAGAGCTCATGGTAGAGGTGATGAAAAGAGTTTGGACTTATAATAAGAATTCAAAGATAAGTCCATTGAATTTGCCGATACATTGCTATGGGATATATGAGAGAGAAAGGAGTCCAAGATGGCTCCAAGATTTTTGCCCTCAGCAAATGATAGTGGAGCTTAGCATTGGGTAGGAGGTGGAAGTAGGTTTAGGAGGAGAAATAAGAGTTCACTTCTAGCGTTGTGGGTAGCTATCCTCTAGTTAGCTCAGACTCATGACAGCCTGTTGTGTGCATGTGAAAGCTGGACAATGAAAAAAGAAGACAAAAGAAGAAATGAGGCATTTGTATTGTGGTATTGGCAAAGAATATTCAATATGCCACCGACTATCAGAAGAACGAACAAATCAGTCTTAGAAGAAAAACAACCAGAATGCTCCTTAGAAGCAAAGATGGCATGACTTAATTCTTGCTTACTTTGGACAAGCCATCAGGAGTGACCAGCCCCTAGATATCTAGAACACGTGTGTCAGCAAAGGCCCAGAGGATATGGAAAAGTACAAGAAGTATTCAGGCAATGGAGCTCCCATAGACAGGATTATGTGTTAGAGGCTGGGGCCAGAGTATGGAAAAAGGCAGATAAGATAGGCTGGAGGGCCTTAAATGCCAAAGAAAGAACTTTAAAATTTGTTTGATAGACATGGGGATAGGCGATGGAGATTGTTGAGCAATAACTGATGTTCTCAGAACTTAACTTTACACTGACATCTCTTTATCAGTTTGTAATAACATTACAAATTCCTATGAGGTTATTTTCACTGAAAGTATAGATATGGTATGTTAGAGCCAAGTTAAAAATAATGTCATACATTAAAAAATGCCTTACAGGAAAATTTGAATAGACCCGTAACAAAAGAAGAAATTGAACAGGTCATAAAAAAATTACCAACAAAAAAAGTCCTGGGCCAGACGGTTTCACTGGAAAGTTCTACCAAAAGTTCAGAGAAGAACGGACACCAATCTTACTCAAACTATTCCAGAACATAGAAAAGGATGGAATCTTCTGTGATTCATTTTATGAAGTAAGTATAACCTTGATACCAAAACCAGGCAAAGACATCACTACAAAGGAAAACTATAGACCAGTATCCCTCATGAATACAGATGCAAAAATCTTCAACAAAATCCTAGCCAATAGACTCCAACAATATATCAAAAAAATAATATATTATGACCAAGTGGGTTTCATATCAGGTATGCAAGGATGGTTCAACATCAGAAAACCAATCAATGTAATCCATCACACAAATGAAGAAAAAGAACCACATGACCATGAATCAATTGATGCAGAAAAGGCATTTCATAAAATCCAACACCCATTCCTGATTAAAAAAAAAAAAACCTCTCAGCAAAATAGAGATAGAAGGGAAATTCCTCAACATAATAAAAGGTGTACATGCAAAACCAACAGCCAACATTATTCTCAATGGAGAAAGAGTGAAACCATTCCTCTTGTGAACCAGACAAGAATGCCCTCTATCACCACTTGTATTCAACATTGTATTGGAAGTCCTAGCCAGACCAATAATGCAAGAAAGGGAAATCAAAGACATCCAGGTTGATAAGGAAAAAGTAAAACTGTCCCTATTTCCTGATGATATTATCCTATACATAGAAAACCCAAGAGACTCAGCAAGAAAACTACTAGAACTAATTGAGGGATTTAGCCTAGTGGTAGGATACAAGATCAACATACAAAAATCAGTTGGATTCCTCTACACCAGCAAAGAGATTGCTGATAAGGAAATAAGGAAATCAATACCATTTACAGTAGCTACCAAAAACTCAAAATACTCGGGAATAAATCTTACCAGGGACATAAAAAAACTGTCCAAAGAAAACTACAAAAGACTACTTCAAGAAACCATAAGAGAGCTACATAAATGGAAGAACAAACCATGCTTGTGGATAGGAAGATTGAACATTTTGAAAATATCAATACTACCCAAAGCAACCTATACATTCAATGCAATCCCAATCCAGATCCCATCAACATTCTTTAAGGATATGGAAAACCAATCACTAATTTTATATGGAAAGGAAAGAGACCTCAGATAAGCAAAGCACTATTGAAGAAGAAGAACAAAGTAGGAGGTCTCACACTCCCAGATCTCAAAACCTACTGTATAGTCACAGTAGTCAAAACAGCCTGGTACAACAACAGGCACATAGACCAGTGGAACAGAAGTGAGAAGCCAGAAATAGATCCATCGACCTATGGTCAGCTGATTTTTGACAAAGGGCTGAAATCTATTAAATGGTGAAGAGATTGGTTAAATGGTGCTGGCAAAACTGCATATCCCTTTGCAGAAAAATAAAATAAGATCCATACCTCCCACCATACACAAAAACTAACTCCAGATGGATCAAAGACCTAAATGTGAAACCTAAAACTATAAAGTTCCTCAAGGAAAAACTAGGGGCAAATTTAGGGGCCCTAATATATGGCATAAATTATCAAAATGCACAAACAGCAGAAGATAAACTAAATGAATGGGACCTTCTGAAAATTAAATTTTTGTGTGCTTCAAAAGGGTGAAAAGAGGACCAACAGATTGGGAAAAAAATATTCAGCAACAACGTATCTGACAAGGGACTTATCACTAAAATTTATAGAAAACTCCCACACCTCAACAAAAAGACAAAACAATCCAATTAAAAAACGAGCAGAAAACATGAATAGACCCTTACCAAAGAGGATATTCAGGGAGCCAACAAACACGTGAAGAAATGTTCATGATCATTAGAGAGATGCATATCAAAACAACAATGAGATACCATCTTGCCCCAGCACTAATAGCAAAGTTCAACAAGATAGAAAATAACAGATGCTGGCGAGGATGTGGAGAGATTGGGACTCTCATACACTGCTGGTGATACTGTCAAATGATACAAACCCTGTGGACAAGAGTATGGCAATTCCTGAAAAAGTTGAAATTAGAAATACCATATGATCCAGCATCCCATAATTAAGTATATATCCTAAAGAAGTGAGAACCAGGGCAAGAACAGATATATGCACACCCATGTTCATCGCAGCACTATTTACAATAGCCAAAAGATGAAAACAAGCTAGGTGCCCATCAACAGAAGAATGGATAACCAAACTATGGTATATATACACAATGCAATACTATGCAGCACTAAAGAAAAATGTAGAATCTGCAAAACACTACGTAACGTGGATGAACTTGGGGGACATTATACTGAGTGAAATAAGTCAATCACAGAAGGACAAATAGAGTATTAGTTCATTATTGTAAAAAGTCAAGGAAAGGTTTATATATGGAATGAAACTTCCTTTGTTGGTTATCAGGGGTGGGAGGGGATGGGAGGGAACACTGCTAGATAGGTAGAGACAAGTATTTAAAAAAAAAACATATATATATGTATATATACATACACACACACACACACACACACCACACATATATATACATATATACACATACATCATATATATATATACACACTTCTGAGGCGGTGGAGTAGATTGCCCAATCTTCCTTCTGAGGAGTGACTGGTGGGGTTGAACCACCAGCCTTCTGGTTAGCAGTCAGATGCCTTAGACACTATGCCACCAGAGCTCCTATATATATAAAATATCTCACGTGGAATATTATCAGGATGTTAATAGAGATGGTTTCATGATTAATAAGACTATGGGTGGTTTCGATTTTTTTCCTTTCTATTTTTTAATAATTGTTCATAACTACTGTCATACTCCACTACCTGTCAGGTAGGAGCTCTGGTGGCATAGTGCCTAAGGCGTTTGACTGCTAACCAGAAAGCTAGCAGTTCAGACCCACCAGCCACTCCTTGGAAGGAAGATTGGACAATCTACTTCCATAGAGATACCACCCAAGGAGGGGTTGCTATGAGTTGGATCCGACTCGACTCAACGGCACTGAGTTTGATTTTTTTTTTTTTTTTTCCTAACCTGTCTGGTAGCACAGTGCCTAAGACATGTAACTGCTAACCAGGAGGTTGGTGGTTCAAACCCACCAGCTGCTTCATGGAAGCAAGACTGGGCAATCTACTTCCATAAAGATTTACTGCCTCAGAAACCTAATGGGGGTTGCTGTGAGTTGGAATTGACTCGATGGCAGTGGGTTTGGGTTTTTTGGTTTACATGCATGTCAATTTGTTGTATTATGTGTTGCTATGATACCAGAAGCTATGCCACCAGTATTTCAAATACCAGCAAGATCAACCACAGTGGACAGGTTTCAGCAGAGCTTCTTGACAAAGATAGAATAGGAAGAAAGGCCTGGCCATCTACTTCCTAAAATTAGCTAATGAAAACCCTATGGATCACAACAGAATACTGTCCAGTATAGTGCTGGAAGATAAGCCCACTAGGCTGAAAGGCACTCAGAATGCACTGTGCACAGAAGGCACAGTGGCCAAAACAATGAGCTAGAGCCCACCAAAGATGGTAAGATAGTACAGAACCAAGCAACATATAATTCTTTTATATGTGGGGTTTTCATGAGTCGGAGCTGACTTGGCAGCTAACAACAATAAATTTTTAGAAAGATGCTAAGTTTATCAATTCACATTATCTACAGTGTTGGAAGAGGGAGTACACTGGATGGGGAGAGTGAGGGCTAGGACATGACTTAGGTTCATTATAGTAGTCCAGTAGAAAGGGAAGGAGAGGATGAACTGAGATGGAGGCCATGGGGAGGATGAGGGAAGCAGAAAATGTATTTCTTGCCTTCAAATTGGTTATGTATGACAGCCCTGCCACAAACAAGCATGAGGTTAAAAGGATAGGCTGTGGAGCTGGTTTACTCAGATTTGAATCCTACTTTGGCCACTAAATCGGGCAGCTTACTCGCTGTGCTTAATTTTTAAATTTTTATTTCCTTATTTATGTTGAGAATAGTAATTGTACCTGTCCCATAAGATTGTTCTAAGGAGTAAATATTTGAATATATTGATTACTTAGAATAGTGCTCAGCTCATAATGCTGCTATTAATTTCCATCAAGTTGTTTCCAACTCACATTGACCTTCTGTATAATAGTTGAAACGTTGCCTGGTTCTTTGCCATCTTTATATCATTGACATGTTTGAGTCCATTGTTGCAGCTGCTGTGTCAGTCCGTCTTAACGAGGGTTTCCCTCATTTTCATTGATCCTCTGCTTTATGATTGGTCTTCCCAGATGACATGTCCAGAGTGAGTTACAGTCTCCCCATCCTTGCTTCTAAGAAACGTTCTGGTTGTCTTTCTTCTAAGATTGATTTTGTTTGTTATTTTGGCAATCCATGATATATTCAATATTCTTTACCAACACCATAAGTTCATAATAGGTACTCAGTATATTAGCTTATGTACGGTGAAATACACACAACTAAAGTGACATGGGTCAATGCTTTTTTTTTTTTTTTTTTGCATTGTTCCTTCCCCTTCCCTCCCACCCCTGGTAACCAACAAAGAAAGTTTCCCTCCATATATAAACCTTTCCTTGACCCTCCACAACAATGAACTAATACTATATTTGTCCTTCTGTGATTGACTTATTTGACTCAGCATAATGTCCTCCAAGTTCATCCATATTATGGGGTGTTTTGCAGACTCTACATTATTCTTTATTGCTGCATAGCATTCCATTGTGTGTATGTACCAGAGTTTGGTCATCCACTCTTCCGCTGATGGGCATGTAGATTGTTTCCATCTTTTTGCTATTGTAAATAATGCTGCAAGGAACATGAGTGTGCATATATCTGTTCCTATCCTGGCTCTCACCTCTCTAGGATATATAACTAGTATAATCATTATATTATACTGAGTCAAATGGTATCTTCATTTCCAGCTTTCTAAGGAATCGCCATATTGCTTTCTACAGTGTTTTTATCACTTCACAGTCCCACCAGCAGTATATGAGTGTCCCAGTCTCTCCACATTCCCGCCAGCATTTGTTATTTTCTGTCTTGTAGAACCTTGCTATCAGTGCTGGGGAGAAATGGTGTCTCATTGTTGTTTTGATTTGCATCTCTCTGCTGGCCAGTGATTGTGAGCATCTCTTCATGTATTAGTTGGCCACCTACATATCCTCCTTGGTGAAGTGTCTTGTCTTTTCATGTCTTCTGCCCATTTTTCAATTAGATTGTTAATTCCTTTGGTGTTGAGGTGTTGGAGTTTTCTATAAATCTTAGAGCTAAGTCCCTTGGCAGATATGAATTATCGGCAAATATGAATTTGTTGCTGTCATTTTTGTTATGTGCTTTTTCATGGTATCAATTTCTTTGTTCCATATAATTTTCTGTGCTGAGCTCGTTTTGTTTATGAATCGTGTTATCACTTCCTTTGTTCTATTGTTTTAGTATTTGCTAAATATTTGTACTGGTCCTCTTTATTCTTTTGATTGAAGATTTATCATTATTCTTTAAGGTTACCTTGTGATTTATAGTTTTCTTCCCAAGTTTAGAACAGTTCACTGTATCTTGTAGTTGTCTTGACTTCCTTACCATCTAGAAGTTCTGTAATGACACAGTTTTTTCCTTACCATCTAGAAGTTCTGTAATGACACAGTTTTTTCCCTCTTTTTTGGTTTATAGTTGTCCTCATTTGTCATTTGATGTCTCTGGTTCCCTGTTTACAAGCTTGTAGGTTTCTTTACTTTGGATACTTCCATAACTGGGTTGGTTTCTGGGTTATATCATCATGTGTGTTAATGGTCAGTTGTTGTTGGCTGTCGTTGCTTCTCTGTCCAAAGGGCTCCCTTTAGCATCTCTTGTAAGGTTGGTCTGGTTTTAAAAAATTCCCTTAATTTCTGCTTATCTGCAAATATCCTAATTTCACCATCATATTTGAGGGACAATTTTGCTGGGTACATAATTCTTGGTTGGAAATTTTTCTCTTTCAGGGTTTTATATGTACCATCCCATTGTCTTCTCGCCTGCATGGTTTCTGTTGAGAAATCTGAGCTTAGTCTTATTGGTTGTCCCTTGTAGGTAACTTTTTGTTTTCCCATGCTGCTCTCATGATTCTCTCTTTGTCTTTGGTTTTGGTAAGTTTAAGTTTGATGATGATATGTCTTGGTGATTTTCTTTTGGGGTCTATCCTGTTTGGGGTTCATTGGACTTCCTGAATGGGTATATTCTTATC
>NW_006921621.1:16821354-16823713 GCF_000298275.1 Orycteropus afer afer
GTTTTCTCTGTGTTTTCCTTGATTTGTCTCTCAATCTTTTCAAGGTACCTAAATATAATTTTTTTTTAAATTCCTTATCAGGGAGTTCCAATGCTGCCTTTTCCTCAGGGATGTGTTTTGGGTCTGTATCCTGGTCCCTTGTTTCTCCTGCTTTATCTTGCTTCTTTGTGTGGACTGTGATGTTCTGTGGTCTCTGTGGCATTATGATGTTTTTGTGTTTATATTTCATTGATGATGGTATGTTGGAGTGACTTGCCCACGATTTTCATTTTCTTTGTTTTGTTTGCCATGTTATCTATGCCAGCAGGGTACTGTGCTGTGCTTCTCTATTCACTAGTTGACAGCACTTGAATACTCACCACCTGTCTCCTTTCCTGTTGTCCATCTCTCATATGTCCCTGCAGACCTTGGCAAACAGAGCCTATTCTTAGATCCCTGGAATACAAATGAGAATGCTGTCACTTTAAAATCCAAAATGATTGCCACTTGTAAAGATTCAAAATGTCTATGCCCTCGGTCACTTTAAATGTCAAAAATGGCCACCGCTTGTAAACATTCAAAATGGCTGCACCCTCAGTCACTTTAAATATCCAAAATAGCTGCCACGTGTAAACAGTCAAAATGGTTGCATCCTTTGTCATTTTTAATATCCAATATGGCTTTGCCCTCGGTCACTTTAAATATCCAAAATCAAAACCCACGTGCTATGAGTCAGAATCAACTTGATGGCAGTGAGTTTGGTTTGTTTTGGATATGTGTATCAAGGAGTACCTGGGTGGGCAGTTGGTGATTGGAGTCACCCAGAGGATAAAAGTTCTCGTAATTACTTCAGAAAAAATCAGCCATTGAAAACCCTATGGAACATAGTTCCATGCTCTGACATACTCTGACACACTAGGGTTGCCATGAGTCAGAATCAACTTCGTGGCAGCTGATATATATATATCAACAATATACTACTGAGAAATGTGATTATTGTCACTGAATTTGCGTACATAAAAATAGTAGGAATGGCAAATGTTTATATAAATTTCACCAAATTTAAAAAGCCCCCCAAAACTCAAAACAGTATGTGGGGCAGGTGGGAGTATATGGGGGTTCTGCTTTCTTCACAGTTACTCTGTTTACTCAAAATCTCTCTTAAGAATGGTCTATTTGAAAAATAAGGTATTATTTTTTTGCAAGAAAAGCAAGATCCAGAGTATTTATTAGAGTGGAATGAATAGATAGAGGTAACTGAAGCGTTATCCCTGAGTTTAATTTTATATAAGAAGAATATTTATGTATTAGACATTCAGGCAAGAGCTCTATGGGCCATTTGGAGGGATGGTACGGGACTGAGATTCCAAATTAATTTTCACCAGATGATGTAATGAAATTTTTGTAAAACCAAAATCACTTCATTTAAAGCATTGTTCTTTATTCTGAGCCCTCTCTGCAGATTGAGTGTTCAGGAATTCTTTATTTTATGAAATATGGTGTATATATAGACTATAGGTGTTTTCCTTAATAACCTTAGTTGGCAACAACCTTACTTTTTGTTCTCTAAAATTTTGGGGGAAATTTTATTGGTTTTTGAAATGTACATTTCTGGGAACTCGCAAGTGTATGATTTGGGTAGGCTGAATTAGATGTCTCTGAGGTCTCTTTTGGGCCCTCTGAGATTCTCTCATTTGAGAGCCACGGTCTGGACCCCTCATCCCAGTGAGCCTCTGGATGAAGTATTGTGCACAAATGTGAAGCACAGCTCTGCCATTGCATCCATCGTACAGCTTCTGTATATCCCCTCCCAACAGCTAAGCAGTATTTAGGTTTGGCTCTCTGTTAGGAGCTCTGGTAGCATAATGCCTAATGCACTTGACTGCTAACCGGAAGACTGGTGGTTCAAACCCACCAGCCACTCCTCAGAAGGAAGGTTGGGCAATCTACTTCCGTAGTGACACTGCCTCGGAAACCCAAGAAGGGGTCGCAATGAGTCGGATCCAACTCAGTGGCACATAACAACAACAACAACAACTCTTGGTCCACAATGAAAAGCAGCCTAGTAGCACATTAGCAACCATCTGATTTAGAACCTTGATTGGGGAAGATTTGTGCTTGGTGTTGTGGGACAAAGTACTGTTATTGCGGTGAGTCAATTGGGGTCTTACAGTTCATGATCCTTTATATACAAAAGAAAGAAGCTCTGGTGGTGTAGTGCCTAAGAGATTTGACTGCTAACCAGAAGATTGGCATTTCAAACCCACCAGCCATTCCGTGAAAGGAAGACCAGACAATCTGCTGCCATAAGGATTTATTGCCTTGGAAACCCAAAGGGTGTCACTATGAGTCAAATTCTACTCAATGGCAGTGAGTTTAT
>NW_006921621.1:16823813-16832658 GCF_000298275.1 Orycteropus afer afer
ACACACACACACACACACACACACATACATACACGAAAGAAAATTTTGTTATCACAGCTTCTCAGAGCCTTACTTTCCTCCTATATAAAATAATCCCTAGAGGCTCTGACATGAATCTCTCTCCCTGCTTATCTCATATCCACCCAGAGCTGGAAGGAGGAAGAATCAGACTCTGTAAGGTAAATGATGTAATCAAAGCAGAATGGATGGAGCAGAGATGTGCAAAGTCATCTTAAAGAGATAGAATAGCTTCTAGAACAATGAAGCTTAAGGGCTAATTGTTACTCAACTGGAAATTTAACATATCTAGAAGAAAAGGTCAATTAGTCCTGGATACCTAAAGAAAAGGAAAAAACGAAGTCATTGAGTAGAGAGGTGGCCTGGCCTGAAATGGTGATTTTCCCTCTTGTCACCACCCCTGGTTCATGTCCCCAGCTCTTTGGCTACTACTACCTCTCTTAGTTCTGTGCTCTCATCTACCAAACCCCATTCTGTTTCCTTCTGGCTGCTTCTAGGGAAGGGCCTAGCAGGAGAGAATGTGGCAGTCAGAGGCCCTGGTTAGCTCTGTCTTGTCTGCCTAGCACCTCTGTTTCTCGCTGTCAGTTTACACTTGGGAATGTGGGTTGTATAGCTGTCTTGGGGTACTGATGAGTCCACTCTGGGAGTGGGAACCTCTCTGGACAAGCTTATAAGAAATGTTCTGGAGCCTGTGAGGCTGAGCAGATGGGTCCATGCCTGAGGGGCCCCCTGCTGAGAGGACACTTGTCCAGGTCACCCTGTGTCTGTGTGTCCCATGAGCCTTACTTTTTCCTTTAGGCCTTTCTCCAACTTGCAGCTCCTGGTGTTCTTGTGAAGATGAGTTCAGTAAGTGGGCAGAAAGCTCTTTCTAGAATGGTTATGCACTCTACACGTGTAAATTACGACGATCATTTTTTCAAATAGGGTCATACATGCATAATGTGCTGAACGAATTACCCGAATTGTGTTGGAAACCAAGAAGGAGGGGGGTGGTAATTGACAGTTAGGCTTGAGAAATACCAGGTTGGCAACCCCCAAACCCCTTTTCAGAGTTAAATTGATAATAGTACCAGAGTTTACCCAAAGGAAGAACTAAGATGGGAACTGAACTGTGCTGTGGTTCAACAGGTGGCTGCCTCTCTGTGACCCCAGCTAAGTTGGGTTGTTGTTGAGTGGTCATGCAGGGCATTTGGGACCCTCCATGTAGAGCTCTCTGCAGACAGCCGGTGAGTTTCCATCAAGCTTAGGAGGCATACACCATCATCTGATCACGTGGCTCACCAGATACTGAGCTCAGACTGTTATTTTTCTGCCTGACTCCAGTGACCCACAGGAGCCTCCGTTTGCTCCTGTTTGAGGGGAAAGGGTTAGTGCCTGGTTAACCAGTTCTTGCTCATGATGCCCCCTGCCAAGGAGCCCACTCATTCAGAGGCATGTTGATATTGTATATCTAAGTGACTTGCATGTGCCTTTATATTTAGAAACCACTTGGGGGTGTGGAGACAAGGTAGGGGAAGGGGGACAATAGGATAATATTAGTTGAGTGTATATTGTTCCAACAGTTTTACATGTTTTGGTGTTTTTTTTTTTAATGGGTAGCAAAACATGTGCCATTTCTGCAATCTTCACATGTTCAGCTCAGTGACATTACTTACATTTATTTGTTGTTCAGCCATCACCATTAACTGTTCCTGAATTTTTCCATGACCCTTAACAGAAGCTGTGACCCCCTAAGCACTGGGGTTTTCATGTTTATCTCATTTAATTCTCACACACAGAAAATCCTTGTATGGTAGATCCTATTTACAGATGAGAAAACTGAGGAACAGAAAGCTTAATTAATTAACCTGTCCAAGATTAGACAACTATTAGAAATTGCCAGAACCAGGATTTAAACCAGGTAAGAAGTCTGACTGCAGCAAGCCAGAGCTCTTTTTTAATTATTATTTTCAGTTTTCCTAATGCACAACTAAGGCAGAGACTTGTCACCTGTCAAGATCACACAGCTGGTATGCAGTGGATCTGGGATCAAGCCCAGGTCAGTCACACTCCAGAGCTTACCCTGGTAACTACCACTCTATTCTACACTCATGATTGCTTTTAATATTCTGTCATAGTATGTGATATTATGGCATAATATTCTATATAATACTCTATTATAATATAAAACTAAACCAAATTTACTGCCACCGAGTTGTTTCCAACTTGTAGCAACCCCCATTGGGTTTCCGAGGCTATAAATCTTTACAGAAGTAGAGCACTCTGTCTTCCTTCCACAGAGCAGCTGGTTGGTTTGAACCACTGACCTTCCAGTTAGCAGTCAAGTGCTTTATCTACTACGCCACCAGAGCTTCTTATAACATGGTACAGTATTATAGCATAATATTCTATTATAATGTTATACAGTCTGCACTGTAGAATGTCCATTAGGGCAACATCTTATTACATATACATTCATGGACCCATAAGGTTAAAGTAGAGTTCAGAAATCCCTATTGGAGAACAAAATGTAGCAAATGCAACACCTTCCCACATGCAACACATATATCTCATGATTCACATATATAAAGCAGTTGCACTGCCAAGTGTGTAATGGTACAGTACATATATAACCTATAATACATATGTCTTGATAGTAGTCATAAACATGCTTACTGGCTTATGTATGTACTGTACATTTTCTATTTAAAAAGCTTACCGTATAACAGTATACGCTTCAACTCATAGGCTGCAGTATCCAGTCTCGTTTATCGCATATCTCTTGAGCTTTGTAGCATTACCTCTCTGTTTAATTTTCTTTTGAAATTAGTACCTTGAAGTGCATCATGGCTTCCAAACACTGTAAAACCAGTGGCAGCAAGAGGCAAAGGAGAAGTACCAATTTGGAAGTGAAACAAAAGGTTATTAAACAACATGTAGGTAGAAAATCAGTGAATACTATTGCTCACTGATTTAAGCATGTCACACCGGCCCATCACTATGATGCTCAAAAGCAAAGAACAAATTCTCCAAGTTGTTGAAGGATCAGCACCCCTGAAAGCTACAAGGCTAATAGAAATCTGAGAGGGACCTGTATCAGTTATGGAGAAATTGCTAATAATGTATATTGAAGACCAAACACAAAATGTGTGAATCCCTCTCAGCACATTGAGGATCACTGCTAAGGAGCGAAGCTTGTTTGACACGCTTAAACAAAAAGCAGAACCAGCCTATGGTATGGTATTTGCACAGCATCCAAATAATATAACGTCCTGTTTCACAGAACATGTTTTGGATGTTAAGTGATGCATAACTGTAATGGATTTCACAAATTCTCTATTGTTGCATATGTAAGTTGTTTCATTTTTTTCACCATTATAAATAAATGCCAAGATTAAAAAAAAAGAGAGAGAGAGAAAAATGGTGGGAAAGTTGTTTGGTTTATTAGTTTATTTGTTTGTGTTAAATTATATAGGGCAAAAATACAATGAAATACCATTTCACTCCCTCAAGGATGACTAAGATTAAAAAAAAAAAAAAAAGACAAAATGTTGGCAAAGATGTGGGGAAATTGGAACCCTTATTCCTTGCTGGTGGGAATGCAAGTACAGTACAGCCACTGTGGAAACCGTGTGGTGGTTCCTCAGAGAACTAAAATAGAACTAGCATATGACCTAGCAATTCTGCTCCAAGGTATATACACAAAACACTTGAAAGCAGAGACACAAACAGAAATCTATACACTAGTGTTCACTGCAGCACTATTCACAGTAGCCAAAAGATGTGAACAACCTAAATGCCTATCAATAAATGAATGGATAAACAAAATATGGTACACACAGACGGTGGAATACTACTCAGCCAATAGGAGAAATGAAGTCCTGATACACGTTACACTGTATCGTGGGTGGAGCTTGAAGTCGTTATGCTGCATGAAATAAGTCAATCACAAAAGGACAAATATTGTATGATCTCACTTACATAAAAAGACAAGAAAAGGCAAATGTACAGAGAGCAAAGTTTATTGTTGGTTATCATGAGCAGAAGGGAGGGGAAAGAGGTATTTAACAGTGATGGAAAAATCACATTGATTAAGGGTAGAGTTGCACAGCTGATGGCTGTAATTGCTGTCAATAAGCTGTATATCTCTGTAAAAAGCTGAATCAGCAAAAGTTGTGTGAGAGATATTGACCATAAAGATCTTAAAAAAAAAAAAAAAAATAGAGTAGCTGCTGAGGCTGCTTATGTACAACCAGACACCTCATGAGATTTGGTTCCTTGGCTTGGAGGTTTAGGGTTATGGTTTTGTGCAACATCCCAGTTACTTGGCCTAAAAATGTTTTTTAGTGCTTCTGTTCTATCTCCTAGTTCATTGTGTAGTGCCTGGGGTCTTAAAAGCTTGCAAGCAGCCATCCAAGGCATAACAATTGGTCTCTATTCACCTGGAGCAATGGAGGAAGAAGGGAAATTGGAATAGGAGGAGGATATGGAATGTGTGGCTAATTGCTTCCATGGACAATTGCCTTCTTTGCCATGAGACCAGAAGAACTGGATGGTACTCAGCTACTGTTACAGAACATTTTGATCAAAAGTTCCATAGAAGGATATTGATCAAAAGGCAGAAAAGACAGAATTTCAAATTTTCATGGACTCTCGACTTTCTGGAGCCCTGGAGGTGGGATGAACCCCTGAAACTATTGCCCTGAGATAATCTTTAAACCTAAAATCAAAAATATCCCCTGAAGTCATCTTAAAACCAAAGGATAGTTTAGCTTAACTAGTGGAAAATGTCTGCCTTGAGCATTCTGCTCTTTTATGAACTACCTGTATGGGATCAAAGTGACAACAGTAACTTGAAAGAGTAGATAGGAACCTTGGGGGCAGTGAGATTATGTTAATGGGGGAGGACCAGCTCAGAAGAGGAGGATGAAAATGGTTGCACAACTCAAAGAATGTAATGAATGTCACTGAATTTGTACATGGAGAAATTGTTGCAGTTGTGTGTTTTGTTGTGTATGTTCTCAACAACAACAAAATAAAATTTAGGAAAAAATATGTAGGGCAGATGGTCTGGTGAGGGAGGTTTTGAGTTGGCTGTTTGACTGGAGAAAGATTCTGATTAGGGATAGTGTGGAGAAAAGGAAAGAACAGACTGGATGCTTTAGCCCAGGGATTTGGCGTTACCTGC
This sequence comes from Orycteropus afer afer, assembly GCF_000298275.1. NCBI lineage: Eukaryota > Metazoa > Chordata > Mammalia > Tubulidentata > Orycteropodidae > Orycteropus > Orycteropus afer. The sequence goes on from NW_006921621.1 coordinate 16,828,999, forward strand.
TGAGATGGAAATTTTGAGATATATTTTAGAAATGTGTGTTAATTCCTACTTTGGCTATTTTCCAGCCCAACATCTCATTGACATTGCCCAGACACATGTGGGTGGGGCTGGGCAGAGGGTAAGACAGTTCTTTTCTCCAGTTGAATGATATGCAGTCATCTATGGTCACATTGTCTGTCCATCCCATGTCCTTTGCCCTTCTGCCCTTCTCTAACTCATTGTCCCTTCAAACTTACCCCTCTAGGGTCTGTAGCTTTGGCTGAAAACAGACAAGGCTACTTGAGGACACCATGCACAGTAATGACCGTAATGGTCTTCTTTCATTAAGTCCTTAGCATGATGCTGACCACTTTCCAGTTCTTCTCTTTTATCCTCATGATAATTCTGTAAGATGGGGACAATTACACAGCCACCATTTTACAGAGGAGGAAGTAGAAACTTCAAGAGGTTAAGAACTTGCCTAGTGCCATATAGCCAGGACCTGGTTTAGCCAAGATTCAGAGTCAAGGCTATCTGAACTCCATAGCCATGTTTCATTAACCAGCATGTATAGTATATGGAAAAGGAGCTCTGATGGCTTAGTGGGTAAGGCATTTGGCTGTTAACCAGAAGGCTGGTGGTTCAAACCCACCAGCTACTCCACAGGAGGAAGATGAAGCCATCTATGTCTGTAAAGATTTATAGCCTTGGAAACCCAATGGGGGTCTCTATGAGTCAGAATTTACCAAATGGGAGTGCGTGTACTAAGTATCTCAGAAGGAAGACTGGGCGATCTACTTCCGTAAAGATACTGTCTTGGAAACCCAAGGAGGGATCACTATGAGTCGGATCCAACTCAACAACAGAGTTTGTTTTTTTGGGATTGGTACTGTGTATACCCAGGAGAGGAGCTCTGGTAGCATAGTGGCTAAGGCTCTTGACTGCTAACAAGAAGGCTGGCAGTTCAAACCCACCAGCCACTCCTCGGAAGGAAGATGGGGCGATCTACTTCTGTAGTGATGATACTGCCTCAGAAACCCAAGGAGGGGTCACTATGAGTCGGGTCTGACTCGATGGCACATAACAACTACAACAACATACCCAGGAGGAGCTGGGTGGTGTGAACGGTTCATTCTCTTGCCTGCTAACCAAAAGATTGGAGATTCCAAACCACCCAGAGGTGTCCCTGTAGAAAAAACTGAACATCTACTTCCAAAAACTGAGCCACTGGAAACCCTAGGAAGCACGATTCTATTCTGACATACACGGGGTCACCATGAGTCAGAATGGACTGATGGCAGCTACTTGCTTAAGGTATGTTGAGACTGCAAAGGATCCTGGAAGTATCCCTTTTTTTTTTTTTTTTGAATTTTTATTGTGATTTGGGTGAAAGTTTATAGAGCAGATTCACTTTCCATACAGATCTTACATACACTTTGTCTCATGACATCGACTGCAATTTCCCATGTTGCAACAGCTCCCCTCCCACTTCCTCCCCCCCAGTTACCTCTTCTCTGTGTCCTTCCCCCGCCATGCACTCCCACCCCTCAAGCTGTCTCCCTGTGCCTACACAGCATTTCTATTGTCCCATAAGTGATCTCTCCAAGGAGTGTATATACCTAATGTAAATGTTGAGCTCATATGCCTATCTTTTGTTTGGCTGGAAGCCACAGGAGTGGGTTCAATTTCAGACCCGAAGGGCAGCTAGGGGCCATAGTCTCAGGGTTTCCACAAGATTCTATCAGACCAGCAAATCTGATTCTTTTTTTTTTTTTTTTTTTTTTAATGTTTTTGAGTTGTGTTCCACATTGTTCTCCCACTCTATCCAGGATCTCCTACATAGATCCCCCTCCGAGTGGTTGACAGTGGTAGCCAGGCACCATCTAGTTCTGGTCTCATAGTCTTATAGGCTGAGGATCGCATGGTGTACCAGTCGCTTGGACTAATTGTTTTCATGTGTCTTTGGTTTTCTTCATTCTTCTTTGCTCTGGACGAGAAGAGACCCATGGTTGCATCTCCATGGTTGCTTGCAAGCTTTTAAGAGCCCAGTCCCTTGGAAGTATCTCTTTTCTGCCTTATTTTAAAATGAGATCAACTGACTTGCCTAAGGGCAAGACAATGACTCAACCAGATTAGAACTAGAGTCTTCTGACACCCACCCCATGGATCCTAGAGATGCAAATAGATCTACTTTGCAGTGATCATTGGAAGCAAAAGCATGAATGAGTAGGGCAGGTTTGGGGAAAGCAGTAGTTTTTCATGCCTGGGTAATGCCAGCGTTTGAGGAAGGTATGGAACTACAGAGGTACAATTCTCTGCCCCCCCCCCATGCATGACACATCTAATTCCCAGTTTCACTATACAGAGACATATAAGAGAGGGCAATTGTCTGGAAGGCAACATGGACTGGTGATTAAGACAAACAGTTCTGATGTTAGACAGACTTGGATTCGTATCATCCAGGCAAGGTACTTCACCTCTTTGAGCCTCAGCTTCTTTATAAGTATTTATGGTAAATATTTACCATATAGGGTTGCTGTGGGAATGAAATGAGATAATGCTTGTTGGCATAAGTTTGTGGAAAGAGAAGAATCTTGGGGTTGTTTGAGTTGGTGGAAAAACAGAGAACACAAAACCAGTAACCAAATATATGATTTCAAGAAAAGGCCATAGTATTTCTTCATTTCATCTGATTCATTATTTCTTACTATGATACTGTGCTCATTTCGTTTTCCCCGTGTGGAGGCGGCTTGGTGGTGGGGTGGGGGAAGGGTAGACTCTGACCTATCTTTGGTGAGAAATGAAGGATGGGTTAGATTTACTTGGGACCAGGGATAATACAGATTTGCTTTTTATTTCCTGTCTTGAAAATGGTGGGAGATTGAGAGGAAGTAAGATTGTTAATATAAACTTGAAATCCAGATTCTTTCTAAAGGACATCCCCTCAGCTGTGTGACCTCAGATGAACCTCTCACTGTCTCTATTGTCTCTTTGCCACAAGGTCATTGAGATGACCACATAATGATAGCCACTTTACATATAGTATCATACTTAATCCTCAAGACAAGTCTACTAGATAAATATTAGCATTCTATTTTAGATAGTGGAGAAAACTGGAATTCAGGGAGGTTAAGTAACTTGTATTAGGCCAGATAGCCAGCAAGTGGTAGCTTGTGATGTTAGCCCAGGTCTGACACTGCTTTAGGTACACATGCTTTAGGTACCCCCAGGGCAGATTGAGGGCCTGAAGTTCATACAACTTGAGGGGACCTCTTTAAGAAAGGTCCCTTGGTGAACCCCTGAAACTATGCCTTGAGATAATCTTTAAATCTTAAACCAAAAATATCCCCTGAAGTCTTCTTAAAACCAAACAATAGTTTGGCTTAACTAGTAAGGAATGTCTGCCTTGGGCACTGTGCCCTTTTAAGAACTATCTATATGGGATAGGATCAAAGTGAGGACAACAGCTCTGAACATGAGATAGGAACTTTAGTTGGCAGTGAATTTATGACAGTGGAGAGGAACAACTCAGAAAAGGAGGGTGAGAATGGTTGCACAGTGCAAAAATATAATCAGTGTCACTCAATTGTACATGTAGAAACAGTTGAATTGGTATATGTTTAGCTATGTATATGCTCAAAGGAGCTCTGGTAGCATAGTGCCTAAGGCATTTGACTGCTA
>NW_006921621.1:16833099-16844456 GCF_000298275.1 Orycteropus afer afer
AGAGAGAGAGAGAGAGAGAGAGGGAGACAGAGAGAAAAGTTCTGGTGGCATAGTGACCAAGACATTTGACTGCTAACCAGAAGTATCTGTAGTGAGACCTCCTCAGAAACCCAAGGAGGGATCGCTATGAGTCGGATCCAACTTGATGGCAGTGAGTTTGGTTATACACACACACACACACACACACACACACATATGAATAGAAGGTCCCTTGGGTGGCGGTGGCACAAATGGTTAAACACTCAGCTACTAACTGAAAGGTCGCAGTTTTAATCCATTCAGAGGTACCTCCAAAGAAAGACCTGGTCATCTGTTTCCTAATGGTCACAGTCATGAAGACCCTATGGAGCATAGTTCTTCTCTGAAACAGAGCAAGATCCATGAGTCAGAATCAACTTGTTGGCAACTGGTTTGTTTTTTTCTTTAAGAACATAATACAAAATCTCTCATATAAAGCTAAGTACAAAAGTGAATATTTATTTAGATTTTGAAATAAAATCACAGCATATTAGAAAATTTTTAAAGCTGAAGCATCACCAATAACACAAAATCCAGAAAAAGAACATAATGTTTGTATTAACTGCCTCACTTTCTTTAATATCCTTTCCTATGTCTTTTGGCTGCATCCTCTTTGATTGCATCTTCATATGATGATGATTTTGTGACATTTTCCATGAAGAAAATAAACATATAACTCAGAGTTCCTCTAACATGACTGATTAGAAATTTTATTATTATTATTATTATTATTATTGATAGCTTTTAAAAAGTTTATTTCAGCTTTACAACTTGTTGGTAATGTGAGATAAACATTAGGATTGCTGTCAAATTTGGTGAAACCTCCCTGTTTCTTTCATATATGAGCTATAAGATTTTAGGGAGCATTTTATGTTTTCTGCTGCAGTGATTCATCTGAAAGACTCTTTCTTTGCTTTGGCAACACTTCTTACCCTATTTGTTGTCAATTAAATGTTATCTTCATTGATAACAGCATTTTTTTGTCCAAGCAGCAAAAAATTTTAATCTTTTCCAGTACAGCTTTCCCTGTCTTACCACTAGAGATGGAATGGAGATGGTTTACGTTAATAAAAACCTCATAATTAAACTCCTTTCTCATCATTCTATGACCTTTTAAAGGGAATTCATTAGAAAATACTGGATGTGAAAGTGTTTGAAGCATTGGAAATGATTTGGCCTAGGAAGAGGAAGACTAGCAAAGGTGGACAAATAACCACCTTCAAGGATTTGAACGTGGTGGGCGTTAGAAGCATCAGGGCTGTCTGAGATGGTCAGTCTAGCGTCTGGGGAAGGACTCAGGTAGTTGCATAGTTAACATAACCTGCACTCATCGCTTTCATGATTTAATGATTCTGGGTCCCTTTAAAAAGGATACAAGGATAATTTAGAAGGAAATCTGTGAACAAGGACAGTGAAAACTGCTGGGAGTTAGACAGCCCCTCACTACTCAAGGTGTGATCCACCAACCAGCAACTGCTGTGGGTTGTAGTTGTTGTTATGTGCTGTCGAGTCAGACCCGACTCATAGCGACCCCTCCTTGGGTTTCCAAGGCAGCATCACTACGGAAGTGGATTGCCCCATCTTCCTTCCGAGGGGTGGCTGGTGGGTTTGAACTGGCAGCCTTCTGGTTAGCAGTCAAGTGCCTTAGGCACTATGCTGCCAGAGCTCCCACTGCTATGGGAGATAGGGACAAATGCAGAATCTTGGGCCCCACCCAAAACTACAGAGCTGGTCCTGTATTTTAACAGGATACCCAGGGGACTGTGTGCACATTACTGCCTGAAAAGTGGTGAACTAGAGGGAAGCCTTTCTTCTAGGAGCTTTGGCAGCATAGTGTCTACAGCACTTAACTGCTAACCAGAGGGGTGGTGGTTCAAACCCACCAGCTACTCCTCAGAAGGAGGACTGGGCAATCTACTTCCATAGAGATACCGCCTTGGAAACTCAAGGAGGGGTCACTGTGAGTCGGAACCAACTTGACAGCAGTGAGTTTGGGTTTTTTTTTTGGTTAGAGACCAGCAAGAATTTCCTGGTGTGCCCACCCCCTCCAGCTTGGTGCCGCCTTCCTATCTGTATTCTTACCCTTGGGAATTGGTCTCTCTTCTAGCAGTCACCCCATTGTGTTGATTTATTCCATCCATTTTCCCTCCCACTGGACTGTGGAACTCCTAGAGGGTTGAGAAGATGTATTCATCTTTGATTTCTAGCTCCTCACAGTACTTGGATCACTAGAGGCACCAACTGTGGTACCCACCGTGTACCAAAAGCTGTGCCTCTTTTATGTTATTTAGTCCTTACCTTAAGCTTGTATAGATGGAAGATGAGTACTCCCATTTTAAAGATGAAAAAACTGAGGCTCAGTCACTTGCCTAATGTCTTAATTAGTTGTCGTTGTATGCTATTGAGTTGATTCCAATGCATAGTGACCTGACCTTATATGACAGGGTAGGACTGCCCCATAGGGTTTCCTAGGCCCAAATCTTTATGGGAACAGATTGCCAGGTCTTTTCTTCTGCGGAGCTGCTAGTGGGTTCAAACCACAGACCTTTTGGTTAGTAACTGAGTGCTTACCCACTGCTCCAGCAGGTAGTAGAGCTAGGAATGAAATCCAGGGGTGTCTAGATTCCAAAGCCTTCAGTAGAGATTAGTAAATGTTTGTTGAATTACTTACTGACTTAATTATTCTTTCAAGCACATATTAATGTTTCTGTTTTTTTTCACTGAAGAGACTCAGGGTAAGAAGAGGAAGATGAGCAATGGAATCTGCTTCCTCTGGTGAACTTTTCTTAGAACAGGGCAGGGAAGGAGCTGTCTGGTGGTCAGCTTCCTGGGGCTGGGAGCTGGACTGCCTGGAAGCCTCACAGGCCTACGTCCAGCCTTGGTGGCTCTGCTCCTTGGGAGTGGGAGGTGACACTCATTCCTCCACCTCCCTACCCTATTTAAAATGTCCTTCTCCATGACTCAGCAAGTAACCATGGGTCTGAAATCAGAGATGAGGGGAAAAAAACAACAAAACCCTCAAAAATGTTTTCTTTTCCTGGAGGAATTTCCCTTTCATGTCATTCATTCCTTTGCCAGGGAATCCAGGAAGCCTTCGGCCTGTGGTCAGCTGTGACCCTCAGTCTGATTTCTCTTAGGCTCCCCCTTTCCTGCTGCTGACTCCTCACCAGGCCTGGAATAGTATCAGACCTTTCTCTTTGGGAAAGTCTCTGATTCCAGGCCACCAAGGCCTGCCCAGTCCTAGTCTCTTGAGCATAGTCCTTAAATACTAATCCTGGGCCCAGGTATCTGTTCAAATGCTGGCTCTGCCACTTACTAGCTTTGTGACTTTGGACAAGTCACTTCACCTCTTTGTGCCTCAGATTCCTCATCTGAAAAGTGGGGATAACAATAAGTATGAAGATTAAAATAATCCATGTAAAACACTTAGAGCAATACCTAACACAGTGTAACTATATATAACTGTTGTTGTTGTTATTAACTCTGAGGCAGTTAATTAAAGGCTAGAGGAGACTTGAGTGAATTTACACTAACTTCTTCTTTTTCCATTTCTAGACTTACCCCAGAATTTGCATGAATTCTCAATTATTCATGCTGTAGAGGGCTTAAGGGGGCAACTATAAATGCATGAATAAATTAATAAATTAGAAAGCTTGGGTTACTCTCTGAAAATGAAATTATTGTCATGGATGAAAAGACATGACTCAATAGATTATTCATTTGGGAATAGTCACATGCAATCTGGGAGGGCTTGGCCCTCTGAGAATTTCCAATCACTGAGATAGGCAGACCTGCCTATTTATTGATGTTGTTGTTTATTGATGTTGTTGTATGCCCATTAAGTTGATTCCAACTCATAGTGACCCTATATGAAGAGTAGAACTGCCCTATAGTTTCCTAGACAGTAATCTCTACAGGAGCAGATCACCAGGTCTTTGTCCCACGAAGCCACTGGTGGGTTTGAACCACTGACCTTTCAGGTAGGAGTTGAGTACTTAACCATCGTGCCACCAGGGCTCCTTAATTTATTGATTAAAACAACAACAACAACAACTTAACTGCCATCAAGTCGATTCCAACTCATAATGACCCCCCTTGGGTTTCCAAGGTGGTAAATATTTACGGCAGTAGATTGCCCCATCTTCCTTACGCAGAGTGGCCGGTGGGTTTGAACACCTGCCTTCTGGTTAATAGTCAAATGCCTTAGGCACTACACCACCAGAGCTCCTTAATTTATTGATAGGCTGTGATAAATCCTATAAGATATACACACCAATAATGGAAAAGAGAGAGTAAATTCCTAGCTAGGGTTTGTGGTTCTCAGCCCTGGCTGTGTTTCAGAATCACCTGGGGAACGTGATAAACATACAAAACCTGGGCCCCACACCTAGAGATTCAGATTTCCAGGACTGGGAGTGGAGCAGAGAGTCAGAATTCTTAACAAGCTCACCGTGCTAAGATTAGGACCTAAAGCCAAGCAGTAAGGGGAGGCAACATGATAACCAAAACCAAACCCACTGCCATCAAGTTGATTCCGATTCAAAGCCACCCTTTAGGACAGAGGAGAATTACCCCATAGTTTGCAAGGCTATCAATGTTTATGGAAGCAGACTGCCTCATCTTTTTTCCACAGAACACCTGGGGGGTTTGAACTGCCAGCCTTTTGATTAGCAGCCAAATACTTTAACCACTGCCACTAGGGCCCCTTAAAATAATAACATCACATGCTATAAACTGGACATACTATGGCACAGTAAAATCCATGAAAGCTGGAACCTGTGTAAGGCAGAAACCTGTCAGAGAAGGAAAACACCAGTCTTTTCCATTAAAAAAAGTGATAGAAAAGTGGTAAGACTGCATCCTGTCAAAGGTGGAAAACTTTTGAGACCCAGAAAAATAAGGCAGTCCTGTTGAGTTCTGGCTCTCACAGGTTTCACTGTGTGTTTTCTCTTACATTCACAATGATCCCTCCAAAGCACTTTATATTATCCCCATTTAGCAGGTAATAACACTGAGGTTTAAGTAATTTGGCCAACATCAGGCAGCAGAGCCTGTATTTTAATCTTGATCTGAGTCCTAATTTATTTTGGTATAGTCCACACTGCAGGAGGTCAGCCTGGAGGACTTTCCCAGAAATTGAAATTAAGATTGTTCCCCTCAGATGTAAACTATAAAATCAATAAATAATGGGTCAGAGCAAAGATATGCAAACTGATTTAAAGAGACACAAATGGTCCCAAAACCCAAGGAAGGCCAAACCTTAACCCGTGGCCTCTATTAACATTTCTAAAGGAAGAATGTATCAGTGGGGTGGGGTGGATGCCCTGGTGTTGGTCTGAGGATACTCTCCGCTGGCTGAGGGAGGGGTTCTGGCCTGCAGACCCCTGGCAGGATTGTGGTTAGCATTAACTCTTTCTCTTGGCTTCCTGTCCCACCCTCTGGCCTGACTTTTCTCTCCTGACCTCGCTGGCTGTTCTGTTTCCTTTGGAGTCTCCTCTTTCTCCACCTATCCCGTTAATGTTGATGTTCTCTGCATTCCACTCTACCCGCAATCCCTAATGGCAGCATCCACTCCCAGGGCTCAGCTGCCTGTGCTGAGGACATAGAGTCCCAGGGCATCAAGGTTAAGGGCAGGGGTTGGTTGTCAGACACAACAGGGAACCCTTGCTAATGATGGACCTTAAAAGTTACTTTATTTTTTAGTGTCAGTTTCTTTACCTGTGAAATAGGATAGTAATACTTACTGTATTGCTGTGAGGATGGAAATAAACAATAGGCATTCCAGCACATGGTAAGAGCTCTGCAGATGGTACCAATTTATTTGTTCCAACTGATGCGAGTCTTGCCTTGAATGTCTTAGGTACTTCAGAAGCAACATGTGGCATAGCGAATGTTTCTTCCAAATCTGTTCTTCCACTTGGATTCCTTGTTGGAAGAAATAGAAGCAGCTTGCATCAAATTACCTAAACCAGAAACCATAGAGTCATCCTGGACTGTCTCTCCACCACCATCTGATTTGCCACAGAGTTCTGGTGATTCTGTCTCTTGCATTTCTTCTATATAAACTGCCCTGGGAATTTCTTACTAGGTAATTGCAAAAATCTCCTATCTGCTCTCTCTGCTTTGTTGTTAATTGCCATTGAGTGGATTCCTACTCATGGAGATCCCATCCTCAAATGCCTCAGGTTCTTATCTAGATTAAAATCCTTTAATAGCTCTCCTTTGGGATGCAACTCACACTCTACTGCAGCCACAAGGCTCTCCATGATCTGCTGTGCCTTCCTGTCCCACCTCTCCCTGCTGCCATCCTGCCTCATACTTTACCTGCTGGCATTGCTGAACCACACACCAAGTATGTCGTGTTCCCACTCCTCACTGCCTCCTTAGCATCCTCCTCACCTGGCTAGTTGCCACGGAAGATGCAGCTCAGCCAACTTCAACAAGTCTTCTCTGGGACTTGTTCTGTGGGGCCGAACACTAGGGAGTGGGCTCAGTGGCTGAGCAGGATGGACAGCAGTGGTGAATTTACTCTGCTGGTTTCCCTTGTGTTTAAGGTCACCTTTTTTAAAAAACAAACAAACAAACAAATATTTTATTGTGTCCTAGGTGAAAGTTTGGGAGCTCTGGTAGCATAGTGGCTAAGACACTTGCCTGCTAACCAGACAGCTGGTGGTTCAAACCCACCAGCCACTCCTCGGAAGGAAAGTTGGGCAATCCTACTTCCGTAGTGATACTGCCTCGGAAACCCAAGGAGGGGTCGCTATGAGTCGGGTTTGACTCGACGGCACATAACAACAACAACAACAGGTGAAAGTTTACATAGCAAATTTGATTTTCCTTTAACTATATATCTGTGTGTGTGTATATATATGTGTGTGTGTGTGTATACATATATATATGTATGTATATATATGTATATATGTGTATGTATATATGTATGTATATATGTGTGTGTGTATATATATGTATGCATGTATGTATATGTGTATATATATATATGTATGTATGTGTGTGTGTGTGTGTGTATATATATATATATATATATATATATATATATATATATATGGGAGCTCTGGTAGCATAGTGCCTAAGGCACTTGACTGCTAACCAGAAGGCTGGCGGTTCAAACCCACCAGCCACTCCTTGGAAGGAAGATGGGGCAATCTACTTCCGTAGTGATCCTGCCTCCGAAACCCAAGGAGGGGTCGCTATGAGTTGGGTCCAACTCGACGGCACATAACAACAACAACAACTATATATATATAGCATTTTTATTCTGTTCCTGAGCTCTATGTGCTGTTTTCACAGCTAAACAGGATAAACAGGAGGCAGGAGATGTAAGAGTTATAGTTACAATGTTTTAGTTTGATGTTATGGTAGTCTGGTTGGCCTTCCTGTCAAAATAATATCCTGTGGCGAATTAAATTGACAATCTTTTGAATTTTCTCTAACAGCTGACTGTACTTATACAGCATTCCCTCAGTCTGATTTGATGGGAATACCATTTTAGTTTATTCACTTAGGGTCAAGATTATTTTTAATATTTGTAGCATTATTAATTATTTACTCTGCAGTCTAATCCTGATTAAAATTTTTTTTTCCCCTGGCTTACGAGCTTTTGATAAATATCAGTCTCTCTAGAACCTAAAATACTGACTAAAAGAATATCCATGTTGGACAGTTCAGATGGGGAGGAAAGGTTTCAAGTACAGTGATGAGGGAAGCAGGAGACTTGAGAGTGGGGAACATGGTCTGCTGATCAGACAGGCTCAGGTTCAAGCCTGGGCTAGCACATACCAGCCCTGCAAACTTGGCCAAGACACTTCTCTCAGTTTCATAGGTTGTTTAAAGTGATGTTTAAAAACAAACAAACAAACAAACAAAAATCCATGAAAGAGTTTAGCATATGCTTGGCTCCAGTAAACATTCAATAAAGATTATCAATTAATAATAATAAATTGATAGCACCTTTAACAATTTTTATACAGATTGTTCTGTACCTTTGGTTACAGTTTTATAATGTGGACACAACACAACTGCTTGGAGCAGGTGGCCCTCCCCAGAAGCGTCCATGTCTTCTGTCTTTCCAATAATAAGACTGAGTCCCCTGAGGGCCCCAGCTCCTCTTGAGCATTTCTGAGTGCCTGGCATATGGCAGGCTCTCAGTAGGTGACTCTCCCAGTGAGCTTTAACATTTATGGAGCTTTAGTGTTAGGAGCTTTGGTGGTGCAATGGTTAAAGTGCTGGGCTGCTAACTGGAAGGTTGGCAGTTGAAACCCACCAGCTGCTCTGTGGGTAAAGGTTTACAGCCTTGAAACCCTATAAGGCAGTTCTAGCCTACCTGTGAGGTCACTATGAGTCTGAATTGACTTGACAGCAGTGGGTTTTTGGTTTTAGTGTGGGACAAGCACAGTTCTAAATACTTTGCATACTGATAATAACTCTATAGGTGGGTACACTTCATTCATCCATTCAAATATGCATTGAGCACTTCCCACTGACCAGGCACTGGATACAACAGGGTAAGAAGGATGAGCAGTACAGGGAGGGGTGCCTATCCAGAAAGGTCAGGAAAGGCCTCTCAGAAAAGGTAAAAATTGAGCAGAGACCTGAGGGAAGTGAGGAAATGAGCATGCAGATATCTAGAGGAGGAGTGGTTTTTACACAGAGGAAATAGTCTGGGCAAAGGGGACCATTAGCCCCATTTAACATATGAGGAAACCAAGACTAGATAAGTTGTCTAAAGTCACAGAATAAATGGCAGAGCTGGATTTCAAACCCAGGTTCTATAACTAACTCTTGACCCACCCAGTTATCATTACTTTCTATATCTTTTGTTGGACACAGTGGCTGCCTTAGCTGAAGGACAAGCTGCCTCCATGTTCACCATGCAGCCCTTTGGCTGGAGTTGGCCTCCCATGTCAAGGAGAGCATGGGCTGATTGGCTGACTTGATATTCAAGTTCACCTGGGGACTCTGCTTTTCTGTTTTATGTATCAGATTCTGTGGCCTTTACTAGAGCTAAATAGATTGTGTCCACTCCCCAGGCAGTGTTAAGAAAGCATGTTTCTCCCTTTGTCAACTGAAGAACAGACCCTTAAATATGGTGACTTGGTGAAGACGAATTCTACTGCACTGGCCAGTAATCAGGGTGACTTCTACAGGTGATTGCTGTGTGTCACCTCACACCTTCTTTCAAACCAGCAGGGGGAATTGAGGCAAAAGTCTTTGCAGGGGTGGTGTTTGAGCATTTCAAGAGTGATGGGGATGGGAGGAAGAGTTTGTTTTTAAGCAAAAAGAAGTGCATGAGCTGAGCAAAAGGACATCGACACTAGACTGTGTGGATGGTGTGTGTTGTCGGGTGGGGAGATCAGTTGAGGGAGAACTGAGGGTCAGATCATGGCAGTCTGTGTTTTTACTGGCAGACTTTGAGTGTCCATTTCAGATAAAAGGTCTGGATTTAATTCTGTAAACATGGAAGTTTTAAGATTTTAAGAAGCAAAGGAAACATACGCATTCCTGAAGTTTCTGGAAGACCGTTTGGGTAATAGCAGAGAGCATGGGCTGGAGAGGGTGACTGGAGGTAGAGTCCAGTGAGGAGAAAAACCACTGCACCAGTCCATGTGTTAGATGGGAGCACCTGAGCATGGAGTGGAGGAAATAGGCCAGATTCGAGAGACATTTTAGAAATGGAGGTGAATGACCTGGTTACAGGTTAAAGTGAAGCTGATGAGGCTGAAGGAGCTGATAAGGTCAACATTTTTTAGCTTAAGTAACTCAATAGGTCATGGTTAATTGACATAAAATATAAAAGAGGAAGGCTAGGTTTTGAAAATTTTGAGTTCAAGGCATCTAGGTGATACCCAGGTAGGTATGTGAGTTGGAAGCTTCAGATGGAGGTAAAAATAATAATAATAACAACAAAATAACAAAACATGTTGCCATCAAGTCAATTCCTATAGGACAGAGTAGAACTGCCCCATAGGGTTTCCAAGACTGTAATCTTTATATAAGCAGATTGCCACATCTTTCTTCCACAGAGTGGCTGTTGGATTCAAACTGTAGGCCTTTTGGTTAGCAGGCAAGCGCTTAACCACTGTATCACCTGGGCTAGAAAAACAAGAAAGCTGAGGCTGAATGAATAGAGTGAAGTTTCTAAGGTATGTATGAGGAGAGATGATAAAGACTTTGGCTTATGCCCTGGTGGACTCTTCTGTTTCCAGAGACAGGCGGCAGAGGAGGAGCCAGTTAAGGAACTGTAGAGTAGTTGTTGGAAAAGGTGGAAGAAAACCAGGAGAGTTTCGATGAAGTCATGGTAAGGCTGATTGACACACTTAGGCCTCTGACAGTAGGTGATGGAGGCCACTTTTCAGGGGGAGTGCAGAGCTGATCGTGTCCAAGTTATCTGCTCAAAGACACTCAGGGACCAGGGGTGCTTCCGGTCAGCCTGGGCTTGTTTACATGGCCTTTGTGTGTCTTCTTCCTTTGCTTGTGTCCAGCCTCCCAGTGCCAAGGAGGAAACTCTCTGGAGGGTGGAGATCTTAACATCTCCCCATTATTCTCCAGGAAACTCAGCCTAGAGCTCTGCACACTATGGGGCTCAGAACAGTAGGGAGTGGGCCAGTGGCTGAGCAGGACGGGCGGCAGTGGTGAATTTACTCTACTGCTTTGCCTTGTGTTTAAGGTCACCTTTTTTTTTTTCTTTAAAAAAAAAAAACCCTAATATTTTATTGTGTCTTAGGTAAAAGTTTATACAGCAAATTAGATTTCCCTTTAACAGTTTTTATACAAATTGTATAAAATTGTGCCATTGGTTACAATTTTTACAATGTATCAGCATTCTCACCATTGCCATTCTGTTTGTTCTGTTTGGTTTGATCTGCCTTCCCTTCCCCCCTTGCCTTCTCATCTTTGCTTTTGGGTCAGTGTTGACAATTTGGACTCATATGTTGTTGTTGTTGTTGTTATGTACCATTGAGTTGGACCCGACTGATAGCGACCCCTCCTTGGGTTTCCGAGGCAGTATCACTACAGAAGTAGATTGCCCTATCTTCCTTCCGAGGAGTGGCTGGTGGATTTGAACCGCCAGCCTTCTGGTTAGCAATCAAGTGCCTTAGCCACTAGGCTACCAGAGCTCCCTGGACTCATATAGTTAATGTAAAAGGGAGCACATTATTCACAGGTGATATTGTTTATTTTCACCCAATCTATTATTTGGGTGAAAGGTGACCTACAGAAATTGCTTCAAATCTAGGTTCAAAGGTTATCTTAGGGTGATAGTCTTAGGGTTCCTGCAGTCTCTTTTGGTCCAGTAAATTTGGCCTTTTTTTTTTTTTTTT
>NW_006921621.1:16845166-16868530 GCF_000298275.1 Orycteropus afer afer
CCCCTTCCAAGTGGTTGACAGTGGTAGCTGGGCACTATCTAGTTCTTCTGGTCTCATAGTCATATAGGTGGCCACTTGCAAACTTTTTAAGACCCCAAATACATTTACCAATCTATGATATAGAACATTATCTTTGTGAATTTGTTATGCCAGTTGACTAAGTTGTCCAATTGGACTGTGATCCCAAGCCTTCTGACCCAGTAAACTAATCCCATGAGTTGTTTGGATATACCTAGGAAGCCTCTGTAACCATGCCCCCTAGGTAGTTTGTTATATTTGTGGATATATATATAGCTCACACAAATAAATATATATATATATATATATATGTGTGTGTGTGTGTATATATATGTATGTGTATATATATATATATGTACATATATACACACACACACACACACTTACAGATACACCTATATATAAACCAAAACCAAACCCACTGCTATCGAGTTGATTCCAACTTATAGTCATCCCCATTGGGTTTCCAAGGCTGTAAATCTTTACACAAGTAGATTGCCTTGTCCTTGTCTTGCTCCTGCAGAACAGCTGGTGGGTTTGAACCACCAATCTTCTGGTTAGCAGCCAAATGCTTTAGCCACCAGAACTCGTTGTTGTTGTTGTTGTTATGTGCCCTCGAGTTGGACCCGACTCATAGCAACCCCTCCTTGGATTTCCGAGGGAGTATCACTATGGAAGTAGATTGCCTCATTTTCCTTCCAAGGAGTAGCTGATGTGTTTGAACTGCCAGCCTTCTGGTTAGCTGTCCAGTGCCTTAGGCACTACGCTACCAGAGCTCCCCCAGAACTCCTTACACCATCTATATATGCATGTGCATTTACTGTGTATGCATTTCTGTACACATGTATGTATGCATATCTACCCAAATAACTGCACACATTTTTTTTTGGTTGTTTTTACTGTTGTAAGGAGCTCTGGTGATGTAGTGCCTAAGCCTTTTGACTGCTAACCAGAAGGGTGGCGGTTCAAACCCACCAACCATTCCTCAGAAGGAAAATTGGGCAATCTACTTCCATAGTGATACTGCCTCGGAAACCCGAGGATGGGTCGCTATGAGTCAGATGCAACTTCACAGCAGTGCATTGCATTTTTTTACTGTTCTAAGATTGTATATGTTACAGATAGCATTTACCAAAATTGTCCCTTTTTCTTGTATACTTCTTAGTGTCTTTATTTACCTTGGTTAGGTTGTGCTGACTTCACCTATAACCTATATTTATTTGGTCTTAATTTTCCATCACCAAAAGTAATAGTGTCTACTATCTAGAAAGTGATCCCCACCCCCTTCTCCTTCTAATCCCTGGCAGCTATCAAGGAACTTTGCTTTCTGTATATATATCTATTATTGATTTTTAAAATAGTAGTGGGACCATAGAATATTTGTCTTTTTGTCATTGAGTTATTTCACTCAGCATAATGTCCTTTAGATTCATCCATATCAAAAGATGTTTCATGAACTCCTCATTATTTTTTAGAGTTGCGTAGTATTCCATTATATGTTTGCGTATCCATTTACCCAATTGGCTAATTGATTTGGTTGTTAGTTTTTTCCCATCTTTTTTCTATTATGAATAATGCAGCAATGAATATAGGTGTAGATATGTCTATTCATGTCATTGCTCTTATAGCTCTCGGATATTACGTAGTAGGACTGCTGGATCATAAGGTATTTCTATTTCTAGGTTTTTGAGGAAGCACCATACTGTTTTTCATAGTGGTTGTACCATTTTAACGTTCCACCAGCAATGTATAAGAGTTCCAGTCCCCCTAAACCTCTCCAACATTTGTTATTTCATTGATTTATTTTCTATCATTGCTGTTTTTGCTGAGGTGAGATGATACTTCATTATAGTTTTGATTTGCATCTCTTTAATGGGCAATAATAGGAGCTCAGGTGGCATAGAGCCTAAGGCATTTGACTGCTAACCAGAGGACTGGCAATTCAAACCCACCAGCCACTCTGCAGGACGAAGATGGAGCAATCTACTTCTGTAAAGACTTACCTCCTAGGAAACCCAATGGAGGTGGCTATGAGTTGGAGTCAACTCCATGGCAGTGAGAGTTTTAATGCCTGATGATAGTGAGCATCTTTTCATATATTTGTTGGCCACCTGAATGTCTTCTTTGGTGAAGTACCTGTTGATGACCTTTGCCCATTTTTTGATTGGATTGTCTTTGGATTGTTGAGTTACTGAAATTTTCTATATATTTTATATTTTAATTTATTTTTTGTTTTTATTTTTGCAATGTTTCCTCCCCTACCCTCCCACCCCTGGTAACCAACAAAGAAAGTTTCCTTCCATATGTAAACCTTTCCTTGACTTTTTACAATAATGAACCAATACTGTATTTGTCCTTCTGTGATTGACTTACTGTATTTTCTGTATATTTTAGAAATTTGACCCGTATCAGATACGTCATTGCCAAAGATGTTTTCCTAGTTTGTAGGTTCTATTTCAGTTTTTTGGTAAAGTCTTTTGATAAGGATTTAATTTTCTAAATTAATTTAATTTTCCATTTATCTAATCTATCTTCTGTCATTCATGCATTTTCAGTTTGTTTGATGGGTTTATTTATGCCAAAAATTTAAGTCTCGTAGTTTTGACCCTGTGTTATCTTCCAGGAACTTTATAGTTTTAGCTTTAACATTTAGGTATTTGGTCCATTTTGAGTTAGTTTTTGTACGTGTTGTGTGCTGTGGATCCTGTTTCACTTTTTTGCATATGTATGTTCAGTTTTGCCAGCACCATTTGTCAGAGACTATTTCTTCCCCATTAGTAGTAGTAGACTTTGACACTTTGATGAAGATCTGCTGCCTGTACATGGATGAATTTACTTCTAGGTTCTTAATTCTGTTTCATTGGTCTATGTGTCTCTAATTGAACCAATACCAGGCAATTTTGATTACCGTGGCTGTATAATAAGTTTTGAGATCAGGGAGTTATGAGGCTACCTACTTTGTTCTTCAATATTACATTAGCTATTTGGAGCCTCTTTCCTTTGCCTTAAAATTGAACATTAGTTTTTCTATTTCATTAAAGAATGTGTTGGGATTTGGATGAAGATTGTATTATGTCTGTAGATTGCTTTTGGTAGTATTGATATTTTCACTATATTAAGTCTTTGTATTAGAGCTTAAATTCTAAAGCACTTGGTTTGTGGAAAGCTGTTGTCTACAGTGGGAGCCCTAACTCCATTTTAAGGTTTGACATAAGTTTCAGATGCCATTTGATTTCTTTCTTAGCCATAAACCAACGTTGTGGCTGTGCATAGACAAGTTCCAGGACAAACCTAGGGAGGGACTGTTTGCCTTCAGGAAGAGTGTGGTTGAAAGTAGATTGTGTTCACACAAAGAACTAGGGAACTTGCCTGGGTGTGTCCTTATCTAATTTAAATTAAGTTTGAGGTCCTGGTACTGTCTTGTAGCCACCTTCTGGCTATGACTCAGGATGCATGGTCATGAGTCATATCCAGACCACCACCTACCCAGGTAGTCAAGCCCCAGAACCAATCCTGTAACCCCTTTTAATCTTCAGTTATGTGCATATCCCAATCATGGTCCTTTCCCCCACTTCTATAGTCCTGCCTGCAAAAGTGATGAATCGACCTGCCACCAGTCCTGATTTTGTGATGATTCTCTTTGTTTTCAATTATATATAATTAGCCTCATGGCCATGACAGCATTTGACTCCATTAAAGCTTACTATACATGCTGATGGTTTCCCTCCTTCTGGATAATTGTCTTTGTTTTGTCTTGTCTAAAGCTTAATGAAAGTGTCTCTATTGAACCTGTTTGAGTCTGAGATCTCTTTTTTCCTATTACATTTTCCAAATCATAAGCATGGAATGTTTTTCCACTTCTCTTTAGTTTCTTGCAATAGTGTTTTATAGTTTAGTTTTCCTTGTATAAGTCTTTTATGTCCCTGGTTATGTTTATTTCTAGGTATTGTATCTTTTGGGAAGCTATTGTAAATGGTAGTGTTTTCTTAATTTCCTTTTCAGAGTCCTCCTTGTTCATGTAGAGGAACCCAGTTGGGTTTTGCATGTTGATTTTATAATCTGCCACTTTGCTGAATCCAACTTTCTTATGGAGTCTCTTGGATTCTCTCTATGTATGATCATGGCATCTATGAATAAGGATAGTTTTACTTCTTCCTTTCTAATTTGGATTCCCTTTACTTCCCTTTCTTGTTTTATTGCTCTAGCTAGGACTTTCAGTAGGAGCTATGGTAGGCACTTGACTGCTAACCAGAAGTTTGGCTGTTAAACCCACCAGCTACTCCTCAGAAGGAAGGTTGAGCAATCTACTTCCATAGTGATACCGTCTCGGAAACCCAGTTGAGTCCAACTTGACGGCACATAGCAACAACAACAACAACAATAGGACTTTCAGTAAAATATTGAATAAAAGTGGTGATAAAGGACATCCTTGTCTTGTTCCCATTCTTAAGAGAAATGCTCTCAATCTTTTTATGTTGGCTGTTGGTTTGTATGTGCTTAATTATGTTGAGGAATTATTTTGCTAAGAGTTTTTTTTTTCTTTTTTAAATCAGGAAAGAGTTAGATTTTATAAAAAATTTTCTGTATCAGTTGAGATGATTATGTGATTATTGCCTTTGTTTTATTTATGTGGTGAATTAGGTTGATTGATTTTCTAATGTTGAACCATC
Source organism: Orycteropus afer afer (assembly GCF_000298275.1). Lineage (NCBI taxonomy): Eukaryota > Metazoa > Chordata > Mammalia > Tubulidentata > Orycteropodidae > Orycteropus > Orycteropus afer. The sequence continues at coordinate 16,849,855 of NW_006921621.1, forward strand.
CTTGCATCCCTGGTATGAATTCTACATGATCATTATGTATTATTGTTTTGATACACTGTTTAATTATGTTGGTTAGAATTTTGCTGAGGATTTTTGCATTTATAAAGTTACCCTTTTTAAGGGGAGCATCTTGTTTAACGGAATGAGTATTATCTATTCTCTTGAATCTTGAGTTGTTTTCAGGGTTGCTTCATCCATCATCCATCCATCTTGTATCAGACTTTTGCCAGTATAAATGTCTACTAAAAATGGGGTACTTTCATTATGGTGGTTGGAGGGCTCTCAAAACATTTCATGCATTACTTTACTTACTTTACAATAACCTTCTGAGGTGGGCATTACTACCCTATTTTGCAGATGGGGAATAAAATAACTTCTCCTAGGTCACAGAGCCAGTAATTGGTAGAGATGTGATTCAGACTCAGGTCTAAATCAAAAGCCCCTATGCTGTCAGTCATTGACAATAAGGCTTCTTGATATAAGATGACCATATAATTGATTAGCCAAACGAGAACACTAAAAAGTTTTATTGAGATATAATTTACACACCGTAGAAATCTATCTAAAATGCACAATTAAATCATTTTTAGTATGTTTACAGAGTTGTGCAACTATCACCACAATCTAATTTTAGAACCTTGTTGTTGTTGTTGTTATGTGCCGTCGAGTCGGCCCCGACTCATAGCGACCCCTCCTTGGGTTTCCGAGGCAGTATCACTACAAGTAGGATTGCCCAACCTTCCTTCTGAGGAGTGGCTGGTGGGTTTGAACCGCCAGCCTTCTGGTTAGCAGTCAAGTGCTTTAGCCACTATGCTACCAGAGCTCCTTTTTAGAACCTAGTACCCATTAATAGTCACTCTCCATTACCACTCATCCTGCCACTTCCCTCCCAGCCCCATGGTTGTGTACTTTGGAGTCAGTTAACACTCAGAGTGACCCTGTAGGACAGAGAACTGCCTCATAAGGTTTCCTAGGTTGAAATCTTGACAGGAGCAGATTGCCAGGTCTTTTTCCCATGGAGCAGCTGGTGCGTTTGTGGCCCTTTTGGCTAGTAGCCAAGTGCTTAACTATTGCGCCACTAGAACTTCTTCCTCTAACTGTAGACAACCACTGTCTACTTTCTGTCCTTACTGTCTGTATAGATTTGCTTATTCTGGACATTTCATATAAATGAAATCATACAACATGTAGCCTTTTGTGACTAGATTCTTTGACTTAGCATAATGTTTTCAAGATCCATGCATGTTGTAACATGTATCAATGCTTCATTCATTTTTGTAGCTGAATGAATGGGTATTCCATGGGTGTGACTATACCACATTTTATTTATCCATTCATCTATTGATGGATATTTAGATTATTTTCACTTTTTGGCTTCTATGAATAATGCTGCTATGTAGATTTTTGTACATGTTTTTGAGTGGATTTATGTTTTTATTTCACTGGGGTTTATACGTAGGATTGGAGTTGTTGGATTATGGGGTAACTCTTGTGTTTAACATTTTGAGGAACTGTCGAACTGTTTTCCAAAGTGGGAGCACCATTTTACATTCCCACCACCAATATATGAAGGTTGAAATATCTACACATCCTCAACCATAGTTGTTATTGCAAACTGGGACACTTTTTTTTGGGTGGGGGGGTGTTGTGATTTGGGTAAAAGTTTACAGAGTAAATTCACTTTCCATAGAGCAGTTCACATACACTTTTAGTCTCTTGACATTGACTACAATTTACCACAGTGAAACAGCTTGCTTCCCACTTCCTCCCCATAGTTACCTCTTCCCTGTATCCTTCCCTCCCATACACTCCCACCCCCAACCCCCTGAGCTATCTCTCTGTGCATACACAGCCCTTCTATTCTCCCATGATTGATCTCTCCAGGGAGTGTATCTCCCTAATGTAAATGTTCAGCTCCTATGCCTGTCTTTTGTTTGGCTGGAAGCTACAGGACTGGGTTCAATTCTAGACCTGAAGGGCAGCTAGGGGCCATAGTCTCAGTGGTTCCACCAGGCTCTATGAGACCAGCAAACCTGGTCCTTTTTATTTTTTTCCAAAAGATTTTGAGTTTTGTTCCACACTTTTCTCCCACTCTATCCAGGATCTCCTACATAGATAGATCCCCTTCCAAGTGGCAAACTGGGACACTTTTGAGGGTGAAAGGATATACTGTTAACAATTATACCAGGTCAACAAGTACTAACTAGAACATTTCTAGACACTAAAAGACTAGAGCATTCAAGTCCTGATTTCAGAGAACTTTCAGCCACATAATGAATCATAGCCCAAAAACCCAACATATGTGAGGCTGACAATTAACTATAGGTAAATTATTAAGAAGGAAAGAAAAACCCATCTTTTTTTTCCCCCAGGAGATTGTATTCTCTTTAGAAGAAAGGATGATTGTACTTAAATCTTCGTATTGTTCATGGTCCTAGGTATATCTTGCATCTGATAGGGTCTCAGTAAAGTTTTGTGGAATAACTGATTGAAGGAGAGAATGGATGATCCACTTTCCTGGAAGGAATGTAAAAAATTAGAATGAGTCACCTGGCTGGGTTGCTGAAAATGTATTTTTCAACCAGTGTTGTAACAACACTAATGACACTTTGAAAATGAAAAATTAAATAACCTACAGTTGGAGAAATTGGATCTTAAACTGATTTTGCAAGTGTGAATGGCTGACAAATGATGGAAGAAAACCTAAGCAGGGGAATTGCCTGAGCAGGGAGGCAGGAACTAAAGCCCATATCTTTATGTAGCATACTAAAGTGTCCTTGAGCAGATTAACCAAACCTTGAAATAAAAGATGTGGTACCTGCCCCCAGGAATTTTCACTCTTTTGAGGAAAATAGGATTTTTTCACTGGAAAGAATGAGAATAGTTTAAAACAACCACTAACTGGCTGTGTACTTTGGGGCCAGCCATCTCTCCTCTCTGGGTTTCACTGATCCTCCTGAATGTAATTTCTGACTGATCCTACAATGCTGGAGGCTTCATGGAAGAGGTGGGCCAGGAGCTAGGCCTTGAGGAAAGGGGCTGGATTTAGAGAAAGGAGTAGAATGCCAGTGGTGGGTGATAAGACCCTGAGGTAGACTGGAGTGCTGGGGTTAAGATAAAATTGAATAGGCTGTCTGGGGCCTCTTGATGGAGAACTTTGAAAGCCAGGCTGGTTGACTTTTAAATTTGACCTGATAAGCAGGTCCTTGGACTGAAGATGAAAGGAGTGTCTGAGAGAGATTAATCTGATGGCGCTGGGCCATTGATCTGGATTGATATGGAAAAAGAGTAAAGACTGGGAGACTCTGGGAGGCTTTTGCAATAGTAATGTAGACCTGGGTTTGAGAACCCCCAAAACTCCTGCCAGTGTGTTTGATAAACACAGTTTCCATGGAATTCAGTTTCCCTTTAACCATAGGTTAGTTAAGCCATTATTTTTACATTAAAACAATTATGGCTATACTGTGGGCAAGAATCCAAAATGTATATAAATTTCTAAGGCAGAATGTTAGACTTCAAATAAATTTCAGATTTTCAGAGAGTAATTTTAGACTATGCTACCAGATTCCTCGGAGACATGCATTCCCCCTTCTCTGCTGTAAAGGATTTACTTTGGTGGCAAATTTTGAGAGCTTTGCTAAAAGCCTAGTGGGGGAATAGGAAAGGTGAGGTCTAAGCCAGTTTCTGTGAGTAGTTTTATTGGACCAGGTAACTGAGTAGATAACAGGGAACCAAAAAAAAAAGGGAGAAATGCAAGATGGCACCAAGGTTTAAAATCTGAGAACTCTGAAGAAGGATGGTGCCATTCATAAAAATGTACAAGCCAGGAAGGGGGTGGGAGGGGAAGATGCTAATCCAAGGAAAGGACTGGCTGAGTTGGTCATGGAGCAGCCAGCACCTCTTGGTCTTTCCCAGCCTTTGCCAAGGCCCTAGAAGTTCTGCTCACTGGCCTGGCATGTCTGAGGCTTTGCCCGTTTTACTTTCCATGTATCACCACTAAGATATTTGCTGTAGGGTTTTAGTAGATGTCTTACATTAGACTAAGGAAGTTCACATCTATCCCCATATTGCCGAGGGTTTTTCTTATCATCTGTGGATGTTGAATTTTTATCAGTTGATGAGATCATAAGATTTTCCCCCCTTTAACCTGAATTATATTCATTTTTTTAAAAAAATAATATACTCTGAGGCATGTGTTCTTCATTGTCTCCCAAAGTTCCGCAGCAGGATTGAGCTCCAGTTGCCCACATGGTAACTTACTTAATGACGCACCCTTTCCTGGCTTCCCTTCCCTTCCTGTCTCATTTCTTCACCCCCCTTCCAGTGCTTTCTGGAGTCACCTCCCAAGTTAACTACTTCACTTGAGTTCTTGTATCAGGGTCTACGTCAGGGTCTACCTCTGGGCAGTCCAAACTCAGACAGCCATGTATTAGTTGTATGGTGTTTGGTAAGGTATCTAATCTCTTTTTGTCTCTTCTTTCTCATCTGTAGTGGGGGGGTAAAATAGCACCTATACCTCACAGACTTTTTGTGAGGCTTAAATAAGGAAATGTGGTAAAGCTGTCATTGTCTGGCTCAGAGAAAGCACTTATGCCTAAAATTCTCTGGGGTACTAGTATGGGTAGTTGTGCCACAACTGGGGAATACCACTTCAGACCCCACTCTCTAAGCTTTTTAGGGGTGCCCTCTTCCTGCCTGTCCCTCCCTCAGCCCCACTTACTTTCTGAGCTCCTACAGTCCCACTTCTGCTATAGGCTGCCTCCTAGACATCAGGTGACCAGGACCAGCAGTCTCTACCTCTCCCAATGCAGTCATTCTTTCCATCACTAAAAACCACCTTGCCTACTCCTGGTGGGTGCTGGAAATTCCCAGGCAAAATAATTAATGTCTTCTCCCCTCCCCAGTGCTTAATTTCTTTTTATTACCCAATAATATTCTATTTTATGGATATACCATATTGGGTTTATTGATTCATCAAGTTAGTGGCCATTGGGGTCATTTCTACTTTGTTGTAACTGTTAAGAATAATGATGCTGTGAATATTTATGTACAAGTTTTTAGGTAGACATATGTTTTCATTTCTCATAGATATTTTCCTAAGAGTTTAACTGGTGGATCATATGTTAACTCTGAGTTTCATTGTTTGAGGAACTGCCAAACTGTTCCAAAGGGGATGCACCATTTTATATTCTCACCATCAGTGATCCTTGTTATTGTCTGTCTTTTTCATTAAGTCATCCTAGTGGGTGTGAGATGGTATTTCAATAGTGGTTTGATTTCCATTTTCCTAATGACTAATGCTGTGGAACATCGTTTCAGAGTAAAACTTAATGTCTTAATAACAATTCATCACTTCTCCATGTTCAGGATCATCATAGTCATCCACTTTAGATTGGCAACTCTTAAATGGGTAGCTTTTGGTATACTGTTTAAAGCATTCAACCAGAAAGTCAAACCCACCAGCCACTCTGTGAGAGAAAGTTGAGTCTGCTGCTGTAAAGATTTATAGCCTTGGAAATGCCATGGGGCAGTTCTACTCTGTCCTATATGGTCTCTGTGAGCCAGAATCGACTTGATGGCGGTGGGTTTGGTTTTTTGGTTTTGAGTCTCTGTTCTGAAGCCCAGGGCAAGGACAGTATTTGATACATGGGCACAATTAATGGTCCCAGCTACCTTTACTGAGCATACGTATGGGCCTGATGTTGCTGTAGATCCCTGCGTGGCACAAAAGGTTTGCATGTGACTACTAACTGAAAGATTGGTGGTTCAAACCCACCCAGTGGCACCACAGAAGAGAGGCCTGGTGATCTGAGTAAAGTTTACAGCCAAGAACACCCTGTGTAGTTCAGGTCTGCTCTGTGATACATGAGGTCACCATGAGTTGGAATCAGCTCCACAGCATGGGTTTGGTTTTTAATTTGAGGCTGCTGTGGGTGCTTTTGCCATATTAATCCTTACAACCATTCTCTGAGGTAAGTGCTGTTAGTCCTTATTTTGCAGATGAGCAGTCTGGAATACAGAGAAGTTGAGTAACCAGTTCAAGATCGCACAGCTGGCAAATGGCAGTGGTGGGCATCAACCCAGCTTGGGCTCAGTTATTTAACCACTGTGATAAACTCATGCCAGGGCTTTCTCATCCCTAGAGTGAGGGATGCCAGCATCTTTGCCTCCCAACTAAGATCCCAAAGAGGATGTCTCTTTTGTCAAGTGTTCTGCTCCACAAGATTACCCATTTATTACACCTGAGGCCCAGATGCTTGCCTCAGTTGGACCAGGAATCTTAAACAGAATAATAGAACAGGAAAGCCTAACTTATTCAGAATCCAACCAGAAAAAGGGAGAACAAGCAAATGTGTGAATAAACAGATTGTGTTCTAATTTTATGAGGAGAGACTGGCATGTTCAGAAGCCAATACCTAAGGTTTCTTTCCTTTTTATTTTTCCAATTGTGATTTGGGTGAAAATTTACAGAGCAAATTCACTTTCCATACAGCAGTTCACATACACTTTGTCTCATGACATCGACTACAATTTACCACAATGTAACAGCTCCCCTCCTACCTCCTCTCATAATTACCTGTTCCCTGTGTCCATCCCTCCATGCACTTCTGCCCCCTGAGCTGTCTCCCTGTGCATAAACAGCCCTTCTTTCTCCCATGATTGTTCTCTCCAAGGAGTGTATCTACCTCAGGCAAATGTTCAACTAATGTGCCCATCTTTTGTGTGGCTGAAAGCCACAGGTATGGGTTCAATTCCAGACCTGAAAGGTAGCGAGGGGCCATAGTCTCAGTGGTTCCACCAGGCCTACATAGATCCCCCTCCGAATGGTTGACAGTGGTAGCCAAGCACCATCTAGTTCTTCTGGTCTCATAGTCGTATAGGCTGCGGATCACATGGTGTACCAGTTGCTAGGACTAATTGTTTCCATGAATCTTTGGTTTTCTACATTCTTCTTTGCTCTGGATGAGGAGAGACCCATCAATGGCTGCTTGCAAGCTTTTAAGATCCCAGTCACTACTCGCCAAAGTAGGAGTTGGAGTGGAGTAAGGTTTCTTTTCATCAGCAAACTGTTCCCTGCAGGTCAGGTCCAGCCCATGGAACATATGTGTAGCTGGCACAGAGCTTGTTTTTTAAATTGAAGCAGTAGATATTTTATATTTTAAGAAATATTTTCTCTGGGAAACAAGGGGGAATATATGGCAACACTCATCACCACAGGACAGTCAAAGGTTGGAGTGAGCAGGCCCTCTTGGCTTCAGCCGGAGCATGAGCTGTCCAGTGTGCTCAGTCCCCATCCCTCCCACCCCTTACCACACCTTATTATTGTTGTTGTTAGGTGCCATTGAGTTGCTTCCAACTCATAGTGACCTTATGTACAACAGAATGAAACATTGCCTGGCCCTGTTCTAGCCTCATGATCCCTACTGTGGTAGTTAAATTTGTATATCAACTTAGCTGGGCCTGGTTGAGTGGCTGGGCAACAGTGGTAGTTATTCCCCATGAGACTGGCAATCATCTCCATGGTGAGGTCTACCACAAGCAGCTGAGTAGCTGTCTTTGGGATGTGGTCTACTTCCTGTATATAAGGAGAAGCCTTGGGGATAGTCTCTAGCTTGTGGCATGCTTGAACCTTGCATGTAGCCATATTGTTGCTCAGCAGCCTGCCATGCTCTGCCAACCTTGGGGCTTTCAGTGGACTTGAATTAATGGCCTGCTGTGTGGTTTGGTAACATCGGGTCTGGACCTTTTGACTTGTCATACTAGGGTTTGTCAGTCTCAGCAGCCAGCAGCTGTCTGAGTGAAGAAAAGCCTCTAGCTTCAGTGGGCCGAGAGCAGGAGGCAGAGCTGAAGTCCAAGGTTGAGGGCCTTTCACCCATCCTCTAGAGCCTGGCACTTTGAACTTGGACTTAAAGCCTCCAAACTGTGAGAGAATAAACTCCTGTTTGTTAAGGCCATCCCATTTGTGGTATATTCCTGTCAGAGCTTTACTAGGTAACCAGAACACCTACTATACCTGAGCTCATTGCTGCAGCCACTGTGTCAATCCATCTTGTTGAGGGCTTTCCCCTCTTTCATTGACCCTCCACTTCACTAAGCATGACATCCTTCTCCAAGGAATGGTCCCTTCTGACAACATGACCAAAGTAGGTGAGATGAAGTCTGGCCATCCTCTCTTTCAAGGAGCATCCTGGCTGCACTTCTTCCAGGGCAGATTTGTTACTTTTAGCAGTCCACGTTACTTGCAGCATTCTTCGCCAACACCACAACTCAAAAGCATTGACTCTTGTTGGGTCTTCCCTATTCATTGTCCAGCTCTCATGTGCATATGAGGTGATTGAAAATACCATGGGTTGGGTTAGGCACATCTTAGTCTTCAAGGAGATCTCCTTCCTTACCATTTGGCACTTGAAAGAGGTTTTTTGCAGTAGATTTGCCCAATGCAATGTGTCTTTTGATGTCTTAACCGCTGCTTCCATTGGCATTGATTGGAGAACCAAGTAATATGAAGTCTTTGACAACTTCAGTCTTTTCTCCATTCATTGTGATACTGCTTATTGGTCCAGTTGTGAGGATTTTTGTTTTCTTTATATTGGGGTGTAATCCATACTGCAGACTGTAGTCTTTGATCTTCAACAGTAAGTGCTCCAACTTATCCTCACTTTCATCAAGCAGAGTTGTGTCGTCTACGTATCTCAGGTTGTTAATGAGCCTTCCCTTACCACACCAGAGTGGCCATTTATCATGTGACTTGGGCTGTTTTTTTTTTTTTTCCTTCTTTTTTTGATCCATTCATTCATTAGTTCATTAAAAAATGGTTTATTGAACACCTTCTTTTAATTAGGCACCATTGTAGTGATACAGCAGAAGGGAAAAATCTCTCTTGCCCTTAAGGAGCTTCTGCTCTGATGGTGATGATAGGAGGGACAAATAAGAAACAGAGTATCTAAGGTAAGTATATAGTGTGTTAGTTATTCATGGGCGCTCTGGTAGCATAGTGCGTAAGGCATTTGACTGATAACCAGAGGGCTGGCGGTTCAAACCCACCAGCCACTCCTCAGAAGGAAGATTGGGCAATCTACTTCTGTAGTGATACTGCCTTGGAAACCCAAGGATGGGTTGCTATGAATCGGGTCCGACGCTATGGTAATGGTAGTTATTCATAGTAAGGAGAAAAATAAAAGGGCATAATAAGTGTCAGGGTGTTTTGGGGGAAAGTGTTAAAAATGAAGACACGTGGCAAAGAAAGACTATGAGGAATGTGACTTTCAAGTTAAAACTGGAAATGAGGGAGTGGGTCATATGGGTAACTGGGGGAAGAACATTCCAGGCCAATGGTACAGCAAATGCAAAGGGAATGTGTATGCCTGGTGTGTTTCAGGAACAGTGGGGAGGCCAAGATGGCCAGAGCAGAGTGAGAGAGAGATACTGGGAGATGGGGTGGGGGTTGTGATGTCACTGGGGTTGGTATCACCTGGTACAGTAACTCATAGAGTCTCCCCACTCAGTGGACCTCCTCCCATACCAGACCATACAGAATACTTAGTAATGTTTCTAATCAATTTTAATTTAATCACAGACTAATATGTAATAAATATAGTTATAAATTGCTTAAATGCAGTATTTCTTAGATTATATGAATACTAACTACAAAATTGTTTTGTAAAATTTTTCTACGTTGAATTACAACATTTTAGTTACATTTTTAGTAGCTGAGTAGAAGCCTTTTTTTTCCCCCTCCTTTCCCTTTAATCACTACTTCATTCTCAAAAAAGCTATTGATACAGGTTTATAAATAACCATTCCCTAGAAAAGGATGTCATGCTTGGTAAGGTGGATGGTTGGTGAAGGAGGGGAAGGCCCTCAACAAGATGGATTGACACACTGGCTGCAGTGATGGGCTCAAGTATCGCAAGGATCTGGAGCTGGCACGGGACTGGGCAGTGTTTTGTTCTGCTGTGCATGGGGTCGCTATGAGTCGGAAACAACTTGACGGCACCTAACAACAACAACAACTTAGCACACACACACGTTGTTGTTGTTATTAGGTGCTAATGAGTTGGTTCTGACTCATAGTGACCACATGTACAACAGAATGAAACACTGCCCAGTCCTTCACCATCCTCATAATCATTGCTATCTTTGAGCCCATTGTTAGAGCCACTGTGTCAATCCATCTTGTTAAAAGTCTTCCTCTTTCTCGTCTTCCTCTACTCTATCAGGCATGATGTTCTAGCATAGTGCCTAAGGCACTTGACTACTAACTAGAAGGCTAGCGGTTCAAACCTACTAGCCACTCCTTGGAAGGAAGATTGGGCACTTCCGTAGTGATACCGCCTCGGAAACCCAAGGAGGGATCGCTATGAGTTGATCTGACTCGACAGCACAAAACAACAACAACAGTCCCTCTTGATAACTTGTCCGAAGTACATGAGACATAGTCTCACCATCTTCACTTCTAAGGTGCATTCTGGTTGTACTTCTTCCAAGACAGATATGTTTGTTCTTCTGACAATCCATGGTATATTCAGTATTGTCCACCAACAGTATAATTCAAATGTATCAATTCTTCTTTGGTCTTCTTACCACAGCATTGTAGCTGAAACACCAGAAAATCTGACAGAATCAGCGACTGTAAAAACACCGGCAGGAACAAAAACAACAGCACATGCTTACAGTGCATGCAGATGAAACAATGTGATTCGAAGCATCGTTGTGATTGAGTGATAATGACAATTCTGACCAGAGCACATTAGAAAGTTCAAAAATTAAAATCAGCATAGAATTTTAGCCTTGTAGATATATCGATACATGTAAGCTGGGCTTATGGAAAATGTTTTTGTTGTTATAACCATAGGGATATTTTTATAAAAGATAAAAATTTTCTGTTGAAACACTGCACAAAAGTTTTATAGACAGTCATTTTGGTGTCATCCCTCTGATAGTGTCACCTGTATGATCCACACTCCCCACAACCCCCTAATGACACCACTGGGTAGGGAGTCCAGACCGTATAGGGTCTTGTGAGCAGTGTGAGGACTTGGGCAGTTGCTCTGAGTAAAACGGAAAGGCAGTAGAGGGCTGCTCTATTGAGACTAGACTGGACTGGGGCAAAGGTGGATCAGAGAGACCTATCAGGAGGCTACCTTTGGAATCCACATGAGACATGGTACAATTTAGACCAACATGGCAGCGGTGGAAATAGAGAAAAGGAAAGAATTAGAGGTGTGTTCTGGACTTAAAATCAACCAGAAATGGGATTGGATGAGAAGATTGGATGTGGAAAACTGGTAAGGAAAAGGAGGAAATAAGTTTGGACCATGGTGGTATCAATGGAATGAAAAGAGGTTAGATTCTGGAGATATTTTGAAAGTATTACCTCTGTTACCTGCTAATGGATAGGCATAGGATTTGAGAGAGAAAGAGAGAGAGGTACCAAGAATGACAGCAACTCTTTTTTATGTCTGTATTTTTCTGGGAAACAAGAGGAATATATATGGCAACACTCATTAACACAGGACAGCCAAAGGCTGGAGTGAGCAGCCCCTCTTGGCTTTGGAGGGCATGGAAGGATCAAGTGGCCATTTTCTGAGATGGGGAAGCCTGCAGGAGAAGTAGGTTTCTTGGGGCGAAGATTAAAGTATCAGTTTTAGAGAAGATGAGTTAAAGATGTTTGTTTAACAGCTGTGCAGAGTTGCCAAGAAGCAGAAAACAGGTCACCTCACATGCTAGTTCTGCTCTGATAGTGCCGCCTGGAGTGCTATGTTGAAATATTTAAGGCCCATTTAGGCTCAGTGGGAAAACATTTTCTGATCAGTGGTCAAACCTGTCTTGGGAGATGGATACATAAGTAATGGCAAATTCTGGGTGTGTGTTGTGTAAGACATTCCATTGTAGCAGGGGAAGAAAATGTGAAAATTTCTATTTCTATGTGTGTTGTCTTATCCTATGAACAATTTTTAGTATGTTCTATAATGTACATACTATATTAGAGAAGCAGGTGGATTTAGTTTATAAATTAAATATATATTGGAAGTGTGTGCTCAGTTTTTATTAATAGGAATGGTTTATTTATTAATAGGAATGATTTGCAGATCAGTGATCTGAAATATTATACAAGTGTAACAGATGCTCACAATAGTAGCTGGAACACTACTGTAAGCCCTAAAATATCTCTTGAATCCTCAAAGAAAAAAACAAATTCTGTTCAGTTTGTTTTAATGCTTTTTTCCCCCCTACAACAAAATATACATGTAGACATAGCACCTATGCAGTGTCTGCACTAAAAATGTTTAACCCATGTCTAATCATGAGAAAACAATGAGACAAATCCAAAAGGAGGCACACTGTTTAAAACAGCAGACTTTGAAAAATACCAATGTTACCACAGAAAAAGGCCCAGAAATTGTCCTAGAGTGAAGGAGATTAAACAATTAGGGTAATTAAACACAAACATAATGTTGGATGAATCGTGGATTGTGAAGAAGAAAAACCAGCCGTACGAGGGTATTACTGGAACAATTGGGAACTTTGCACTGAGATTACTTACATAGTATTATTTTAGTGTTTGGAGTCCTTGAGTGGTACAAACAGTTAACTCACTCAGCTGTCAACTGTGTAAGATTGAAGGTTTGAGCCCACCCAAAAGTACCTACTTCCAAAAAAACCAACCATTACAGTCCCTGAGTTAGTCCTTAGAATAACTCTATAGAGTGTACGTGTTATCATTATCTCCATTGGCTGTGTGTATGCTTCTCTGACACACATGGGTTGCCATGAGTCAGAATCAACTCTGCAGCAACTAGTTTATTGGTTTTTATTAGTGTTTAGTTTTCTAAGTGTGACAACTGTGTTGTGGTTACAAGGGAGACTGTCCTTTTCTTAGACACAGGATGAGGAAGTTATGATGTCTGTAATTAAGTTTCAAATGGCTCAACACAGCACTTACAAGAATCTAAGTGAGGGGTACGTTGGTGTTGACTGTACTATTCTTGCAGCTTTTCTGTAGGCTTGAAATATTTCAAAGTAAAACGTTGGGGGAAATAGTATTCATTCAGGCTTTTTCAGTTCTCAGAAAACTAGGAAATCCATTAGTGGCACATGAGACCACTTTAAGTGGGCTAGACTGGGTCATCAACTAGAGCACTATCTTCATCCTTTGCCAAGCAAAGAATTTACCAGATATTCTCCACCATAGTAGTGATCCCTGGCCTTTTTATTTTCCAGGTGCCTTCACATTCATTGTATTACATTTATTATCATGACTAGCCCATAAACTTGAAGACATTGGTGCTTTTAAGTACTACAATCACAATCAATTATTTTTAAGGGCTCACTGTCTACCAGGCACGGTTCTGTGTATTTTACACATATATCAGTCATTTCATCCTCCCAACGACCCTAGGAGGGTAGTACTGTATGATCTCCATTTTCAGAAAAAGAAACAGGCACAGAGAGGCAGTGTAACTTGTCTAAGGTCACACAGCCTGTGAGGGTGGGGTGGCAGAGCTGGGCACCCCCAGCCCTTCAGTATTTATAACCATACTGGACCTTTTGGTTCCCATTGTGAGTTGGATCCTCTAGGTTTTCTAGAGCTGCCGTGCCAGGAGTGGGGCTTCTGCCACTAAAACATTTGCTTTTCTCTGAAAGGTTCTGGGTGCATGCCCGTAGCAAAAAGGGCACTCCCTGAGAGAGGGAATAATAATCATTACAACAGGCCTGAGAGTGAGATGTTTTCTGCATATTGTCTTGCCTAGTCTTCAGAATAACTCCGTGGGGTATAAGGGCTATTATTATCTCCATTGGACAGGAGAGAAAACTAGGACAGGGAAAGCTTCCAATAATTCTTTCAGAGTCATAAGGTGTAGAGTCAGGCTTGGCCATCTATCTCCAGAATTTTGCCCAACTCTTTTTTAGGGAATAGCACCTTTTGCCTGTCCCCAGCCCCAGCCCCATCTACCTATCATCTCAGTGGGTTTGACAGTAACTGAGCCGTAGAATCCAGACTGGGGGTGATACGCCTTACCTTGTTCACCCTCTGGGTCTCAGAAGGGGACATTTCAGTAAGGACAAGGAGAAGGAAAAAGAAGAAAAGGAAGAAAGCATTGTATTTGTCTTCCTTAGGGCTTCTCATCTGGCCTGTGACATTCCTTTCCAAGCCTTCCCCTAACTTGCCATTTTGTTGAGCAACTTTTTCTAATTAAATGCACCTGAGCATAAAGTCTACACCATCTTGGTCCTGGTCATTGCTTTGACTTTTTCTTCTTTTGGGAAAAAGCAGGAGAAGACTTTCATTTTTTAAATTTTTGTTGTGATTTGGGTAAAAGTTTACAGAGCAAATTCGTCTTCCATACAGCAGTTCACATGCATTGTCTTCATGACATTGACTGCAATCTCCCACAATGCAACAGCTCCCCTCCCACTTCCTCCCTATAGCCACCTCTTCCCTGTGTCCTTCTCTCCCATGTACTCCTGCCCCCCACCACCACGAATTGTCTCCCTGTGCATACACAGCCCTTCCATTCTCCCATGACTGATCTCTCCAAGGAGTTTATCTACCTAATGTAAATGTTCAGCTCATATGCTTGTCTTTTGTTTGGCTGGAAGCCACACATGTTGCATAGTATTCCATTGTGTGTATGTACCATAGTTTGGTTATCCATTCTTCTGTTGATGGGCACCTAGGTTGTTTCCATCTTTTTGCTATTGTACATAGTGCTATAATGAACATGGGTGTGCATATATCTGGTTCTCACTTCTTTAGGATATATACCTAGTAATGGAATTACTGAGTGAAATGGTATTTCTAATCCCAACTTTTTAAGGAATCACCATACTACTTTCCATGGTGGTTGTATCATTTGACAGTTCCACCAGCAGTGTATGAGAGAGACTCTCATTTTTTTTGAGGTGGAGGTGGTAGTGCAGTTCCAAGGCAGACCAGCCAACCTCTCAGGAACTCCTTTGACTTAGCCCTGACTTGAGCTCCTCTGCCTCCTCAGCAGACAACCAGTTTGTAGCTAGATGTCTCCTGGGACCTGAGGTTCCGGGATGAGAGCCCAGCTCTGGGCATGGCATTTCCAGCCAGGGTCAAGACAGAGGTATCCCTCAAAAAACTGTGCTCACCAGGAGCTTCCTTCCTCAGGGTACTGGGACTCACCATTGCTTCTAGAACCAGACAGCCTCTTTGTGTTCCTCTTTCAATTAATAAAACAACAATGAACCAATCATATATATTCATGGAACAGCATGAGAGGTGTTGTTGTTATGTACCGTCGAGTTGGACCCGACTCATAGTGACCCCTCCTTGGGTTTCCGAGGCAGTATCACTACGGAAGTAGATCGCCCCATCTTCCTTCCGAGGAGTGACTGGTGGGTTTGAACCTCCAGCCTTCTGGTTAGTAGTCAAGTGCCTTAGGCACTATGCTACCAGAGCTCCCTGCATGAGAGGTAGTAGAGTGAAATGGTTAAGAGCATGGACTCTGGAGCCAGACAGCCTTGTTTGAATCCTACCTCTACCACTTACTGGTATGTGACCTTGGGCAAGCCAGTTAGCCACTCAGAGTATTGGTTTCTCTTTCTGTAAAATGAGGGAAAATAATAGTATACTTCTCATAAAGTTGATGTAAAGATGAAACAGCTTAATACACAGAGAATATGCACAGTGCCTGGAACATAGTAAATACTACATAAAAGTACTGTGTAGTTGCTGGTAGTTATAGCACAGTGCTAGGTCCTGGAGACAGGACACAGGACACCTAGGACACAGTCCCTAAGTCCTTAATGAGAGGCAGTATAGCATTAGAAAGGGTATGGTTTTGGGGAAGCTAAATAGACCATTAGTAAATTACTTAATCCCACTATACCCCAGTTTTCCTATTCAAAAACAACCCTTAGAGTGTTGCTGAGATGAGTGAGATGAGATGGTAGATTGTAAACACCTTGCCCAGTATCTGGCCTGTATTTGGATCTTAATACACGTGGATGATCTTCCCCTTTCTAGGAGCTTGCTCCCTGACTGGGAAGAGAACGCATGAACCAGAAAGCCAAATACAGGGCACGGAAAATGGGAATTCTTTGAGTTTGGAGGTCAAGGTTTAGTTCCTATAGCTGGACTGTTACGGGAAGGCTTCCTGAAGGGGTTTGAACCTGAGCTAGGCATAGAAGTTTAAATGTATAAACTGAGCAGAGAGGGTACTTCAAGTTGAGAAAGTAGGTAACCTATAGCAGTGGAGGAAATTGAGGAGAAGGATTGGGCAGTGAGAGAATCTCCTGTTTTTAGAGATCTGCAGACAAGATTCTGTTACTGTTTCCTCTCTTTCATGTTGTTGTTGTTAGTTGCTGTCCAGTTGGCTCTGACTTGTGAGGACCCCATTTATAATGAATGAAACCAAGTATAATAGAAATATGCCTGGTCTTGCACTATCTTTATGATTATTAGTATTTGTGAGTCCATAGTTGTGGCTGTCTTCACTGAGGGTTTCCCTCATCTTCACTGACTCTCCACTTCACCACACATGATGTCGTTCTTCAGCAATTGGTCCTTCCTGATGATGAGTCCAAAATAAGTGAGTCAAAGTCTTAGACAATATTCTGTGATCCATAGGGTTTCATTGGCTAATTTCAGAAGTAAAGCACCAGTCCCTTCTTCCCAGTCTTTCTTAGTCTAGAAACTCTGCTGAAACCTGTTCACCATGAGTGACCCTGTTGGTATTTGAAATATTGGTGGCATATCTTCCAGCATCATAGCAACACACAAGTCACCACAGTACAACAAACTGCCAGATGGTTGCTCTTTCCCATACTATCTTCTAACTGGAATTTTCATTGCTATCTGACTTACATCTCTCTTGCTATAGCTGAAGGCCAATTCTTGCTAGAAGTTGAAGGCAGTGGTTATTTCAGACTTAATGAGCTTTTGGTGTCTTCCTTAAGTATGAATTTATGCATGACACTGGGAGAAAGGCCAGGTAAGTTTCCTTAGACAAAAGCAGCAAGAATGCTGAGGGCCAGTTTCTAGTGAATGTTTTTGGCCACAGGGGACCAAAATAAGGAGTGATCTCAAATGTAAGAACCAAGACCAGTGATGCTGATCATACAGAGAAATGAGTGAAATAAAAAACAGATTGTTAAATCCATGTCATAGGACACATTAACTAATCATTTGGGAAAATAAAGCTGGAATCCCACTTTATAAATGTAGGTAAGGACTTAACATTTTTAAAAACTAACAAATCTCTACCATATATATATATATATATATATACACACACCATATATACTCTTGAAAATGCAGGTTTCAGGGCCTCATCCAAGACAAGTAGAATGGGGCTCAGAAATCTGTATTTTCAATAAGCTCCCTGAGTGATTAAATAAAAATTCTCTATAAATATTCCCTATACTTTCTTTTAGTATTTACGTAATTTTAGGATGAGGAAGGTATGATTTAAAGGTACAAATCATTAATGATTGATAAATAAGTCTACAAATAAAAAAAGCAATTTGTTAAAAAAGAATAAATCCATAAAAATTAAAAAAAGAGATAAATTCACCATGAACCAAAAAGAAAAGGCAAACAATAAGCTAAAAAAAGAAAAGAAAAATATATGACAAAGGTTTAATATCCTTAAAATGTAGTGAGCAATTATAAATTAAAAAAAAATCCCATAAAAGAATGGACAAAGGACATGAAGAGGGAATTAATTTTTAAGAAATGTAAATGTCTACTAATACAATATTTTTATTATTACTAATAAAACTTTTCATCTCTCTAATTGGCAAAGATTTTTTTATAGATACCTAAGTGTTGGTGAAATACATTGGTTCAGACTTTCAAGAGGGCAATTTTGGTAATAAGAACTGTATCAAAAGCCTTAAAATGTTTCATAATCTTACTTGAGAAATTCCACTTCTAGAAAGTAATCCACTTCTAGAAAAAATCATGAGTGATCACAAAGATATTACTACAAAAATGTTCTGTTTCTAATAGGGAAGAACTTGAAACAACTTAAATTTCCAACAGTACAGGTTTGCTAAAATGCATTCTGATATAGTCAACCATTGGAATACTATGTACCCTTTAAAAGAAAATATGTAGAAAATTTAATGACATGCAAAAAGTGTTGACAGTATTTTTTTAATGAAAAAAGCAGCTAACAAAAGTGTGTGATGATCCCATTTTGTAAATATGCATGTTAATCCATAGAACAGTGATTTGAAAAATAAAAATTACCATTTTAAAGGGTTATCTTTAAATCTATTACTGCCTTCTAGTAGACTGTGACTCATTGTGGCCCTGTTATAGGACAGAGTAGAACTGCCCCCATGGAACTAGTTTCCAAGGCTGTAATGTTTTATAAGGATGGAATTGCCAGCCTTTTGGCTGAGCACTTAACCACTGTGTCACCAGGGTTCCTTTATCTCTAGATGGTGAAATTACAAGTGATTATTTTCCTTTTTTGTTGGCTTATCTGTATTTTCTAAGTTTTCTGCACTGCAAATAAATATTTCCATGTTATATAAAATATATTAAAATTTATTATATATGTATATATGGAATTCTGGTAACATAGTGCCTAAAGCATCTGCTAACCAGAAGGTTTGTGGTTCAAACCCACTAGCCACTCCGCGGAAGTAAGACTGGGCAGTCTACTTCCGTAAAGATTTACCACCTCAGAAA
>NW_006921621.1:16869406-16898913 GCF_000298275.1 Orycteropus afer afer
TTGAACCACCAGCCTTCTGGTTAGCAGTCAAATGCCTTAGGCTCTATGCCACCAGAGCGTGTGTGTATAACAATTTATTGAGAAATTGCTTAGTACAGAACTTGCTGCTTTTATACAGTGTCATTTGTGTAGTAACTAACTCACTTCCTTAGTATCTCCCAAGTGGGGAGGATCCCAGGAGAGGCAGAGATCCTCCTTTCATTTGGAACATCACTGGGGGCCTGTGGTCAGCCTCTTGGTCATGTGGAATTTGAGAAAAACTATAAATTAACCCGAAGTTTGGGAGGTGGAGAAGAAATGGCAACTAGTAGGTTTTATGGAGTCTGAGCAAGAAACTATTCCAGAGTGGATCTATTTCCTCTGCCCATGCTTTCCCCAAACAGAAACCAAGTCCTATCTTAAGGGCTTGTCCAAGGCCACACAGCTAACTTAATGATGAGGTAAGGCCTTGAACTTAGGTCTCTTCACGCTGTTGTATTTCTGTAATATGCTGATTTAGACCAGCATCTCTCACACTTTAAGGCAGATTCAGACCCAGGAGGTTGGGGGACTAAAAGGCTGAATTTTTAACCAGCTCCCATGGGAAGCAGATACTATTGGTCTGGGGATCCCAGTTTGAGTAGCATAGAATTTGGAGCTAGACAGTATGTTTCCGGTCCCACCCAGCTCTGGTACAGACTGACTGACTTTAACTTCTTCGTGCCTCAGTTTCTTCATCTGTAAGAGTTTTCATGAGGATTTAATAACTTACTACGCTTTAAATGCTTAAAATTGCGTTTTCTGCGAACTAGCTATTATTTATTATTATATTCCCTAAAGCACGCAGCGAGTGACATAGGGTTTGACAAATTAATAAATGAATGAATGAATAACCTTTGGAGAAATTCTTTCCTTGGAGACTAGCGTTAGAAAAGGGAAATGGGAGGGCCTATTGGTGGGGAAGAGGCCCACCTCCTAGTTTGCTCCACCCGGTGGTCAGGAGGGCCTGGAGCGTCCGGAAGCCGGCGGGCTGGCGCCCCACGAACCAATGCGGCAGCCCTAGTGGAGGAGGGAGCGCCCCTGCTGGCCCTTTCGGTCTGGGGCGCATGCAGCCCCGCCCCTCGGAACGTTAAGACGTCCAAGCATTCCACGGTTGCTACATCGTCGCGAGGGGCGGGGCGCCTGTCAGGGAAGCGGCGCGCGCGCGGGCGGCGGGCGGGCTAGGGTTCTACCGCGCAGTGCCAGCACCAGCGCCAGTCCCGCTTTGCACGCTCTCCGGGCCACTGCTTGCGTTTTGGCTTGCGAGCTCTCACTCTTGTTCTGCCTGTGCGCTGCCTAAGTATGGAGTTGCTGTGCTGTGAGAATATCCGACACTCACCCCGGGCCGGGGAAGACCCGCAGCTGCTGGAGGACCAGCGTGTCCTGCAGACCTTACTCCGCATGGAGGAGCGCTACTTGCCCTGCGTCTCCTACTTCCAGTGCGTGCAGGACGAGATCAAGCCGCACATGCGGAAGATGCTGGCATACTGGATGTTGGAGGTACCTCTCGGAAGGGGTCCCCCTTGTTCCCGTCACTCTCACATCCCTGAATCTGGACATCCCGGGGCCACCTTGTCTCGACATCCTGGTCCCAACAACAATCGGCAAGATGCTCTAGCGGCCCAGACCTCTGGGGCCTGGTCTTTCAT
The DNA here is from genome assembly GCF_000298275.1 of Orycteropus afer afer. Lineage (NCBI taxonomy): Eukaryota > Metazoa > Chordata > Mammalia > Tubulidentata > Orycteropodidae > Orycteropus > Orycteropus afer. Next base: position 16,871,074 of record NW_006921621.1, read on the forward strand.
TCGGGCAACCTAACTGGCTGTCCCCGTATTGCCCCCTTCCTTTCCCCAACCCAAATCGGTTCCTTTTGACCCTACTTGTAGTCATTTGGTAACCTAAGGGCCACTCTCTACCCTGCTACGCCTTTCTGCTTCCCTCCCCCGCCCGGTCTTCTCAGGAAAGCAAGCTTGGAAAACCCTGGGCTTGGCAGCCTCCGCCCCAGAGCCGCTTCTTGTGTCTTGTCGCGGGGTTCTGGCGGGGAAGGCAGTGGGGGTGGCGCTCGCGTTGTTCCGGCGGACAGGGAAAGGAAAAGTGCGGGAGGCAGCGGCAGGAGTCTCCTCCCTTCCCCTTGGGTGTGTGCAGTGGGTGGTGGTAATGAAGGGAAGGTCCCAAGAGTGCCTCTTCCGTCCCCCCCTTGTTGTGGGGGATGGTAGTCTCAATTTGGAGTAGTTTGAAAGGGGCACGATTGAAGGAAGCACCCCTCTAACGCCTTCCCCTACCCCAGGGAGCAGGGAGGAGGTAATGCAGAGAAAGTGGGGGGCGCCACCTTGGGGAGGGTGCATCCTTTTCCATATTGGTCCTGTGGTCAATGATATATCCTTACTCCCTCTCCCATTTTTGCACCCCATTTCACGTCTCTTCAGCTCCCTCCCTTAGTGCTGCTGCCATTCCCAAGCCTCTGCTTCTGCAGTGACTGTGTGTCCTACCCCAGGTGTGTGAGGAGCAGCGCTGTGAGGAGGAAGTCTTCCTCCTGGCCATGAACTACGTGGATCGATTCCTGTCCTGCGTCCCCACCCGTAAGTCGCAGTTGCAGCTCTTGGGTGCGGTCTGCATGCTGCTGGCTTCCAAGCTGCGTGACAGCACACCCCTGACCATCGAAAAACTGTGCATCTACTCGGACCATGCTGTCTCTCAACGCCAGATGCTGGTGCGTACCTCCCCATCCCCTAAACATATTGCCATTCTATTTCCCAGAAAAAGAAAAGCAAAGGTCATAGAAGATTTCTGCCTCATAGAAAGGGAGCAAGACCTCAGAGGCAAGTGGAGGCTATATTTTGAAAGGAACTGGGATGGGGAAGAAAAATAGGGCAGCGTTATGGTCAGGGTAGTCCTAGCCTAGGCTTGAGCTGCCAGAGTGAATGAAACCCCCTCCTCCTGACCTCCAGGGGGCGCCACTCCTTCCTGGTCTTTCCCCCAGATAGCAGCAAGTCAAACTGCATGTCTCCACTCACTAGTACTTTGCCTCTGGGTTTACAAAGCCACCATGAGTTATTTATTGGCAGCAGAAGGGCATGCTTGCACACCCCCACTGGCGTGGTGGAGTGGAATGTGCTTTGTGTGGGGGAGGGGGCTGCCTTGGTTTCTTTATCCCAGGGTGGACTTTGCGATAGAAAAGCCTCCCAGAGCTGATTGAAGCCAGGCCCTGATTGCTTTAAGGAAGGGCTGAGGCGCTTCTTCTCACCTTCTTTCATTTTCTTTCTATCCCAGGAAAGAGCTCCTTCCCAGCCCTATAGTCCCTGTCCTTATTCTGAGGAACTCCAGCAGCTGCTTTGGGTCTGGTGGAAACATCTCTCCCTTTCCCCCTTAGCAAAGGCTGAGGGACAGAGAGAGAGCTGAGCTGCAGCTGCTTCCGATGTGATAATGATGCCCCCCTCCCCCGGCCACCCACTCTGACCGAGGTCTTTCATAACCCTGTGGGGAGCTGCTGTCACCCCTGTGGTTTGGGAAGTGGCTCCCTGGGCCTCTTGCTGGGAACTTGGACCAGGCTTCTCCTGAAGCAGGGCAGGAAAGTCACCAGGTTCTCTTTCCCCACTGAGCTTGGGGAGGAGATGGGCGAGCTGTTTGGTCCTGGAAGAGGTTATTTAGAGCATGTAGATCATTTCCTGGGGGATCTGGGGTAGAGGGTGGGTGAGCTGGCACCTTCCTCCACCTTGCTCTATGGGGCGGGCTGGCCAAGTCTTCTACTGACCCTGAGAGCAGTCTCTGGGCCCCATCTCCCGGGGAGGAGGGCAGCATGCAGTCTGCTGTGATTGGCTGGCGGGGAAGCCAGGGTACTGGGGCCCCCGACTGCTGTGAATCGAGGAACAGGATTCCTCTTCCTGCCAAGTAGCTCTCAGAGATGGGAGTAGGAGGCCGGGAGTTGGGAATCTGGGAGGCCCCACAGCTCTTTGTGATGAATCTGGTAGTTTTTGGCAAGTTTGAAGGTGGAGCTGGTTTCCAGGCCAGAGAGCAAGATGTGTTTGGAGGGGTTTGGGCTGGAAGGTAGAAGGGTACTTCCTTTCTGTGAAAAGACTGGGATTGTGTGTGTGTGTGAGAGGGGGGTTTTTCAGAGCAGGCAAAAGTACTCTTCCCTCACTTCCTCTGCCTGAGCCTGGGGGGTCAAGTGTGTGGAGGGCTTCCTGGGAGGTCAGAGTTGGAGGGAACCTCAAAGAACTCCAGTCAGTCCAAATCCTTGTGCAAGAGAAGGTAGAGGCCCAGGAAAGGAGAAAAGGGTCCTGCCTCAGCATTGCACTGAAGCAGATAAGTGTGAATCTGCATCTTCTACCTATACCAGGTTTTCTTGAACACCAGGGATGGTGTAGAAGCAGCTCATCCTTCCTCGGGGTATTCTTGGCCAAGGTAGGACGAGACTTGTCAGGGACTGCCTCTGTTACAGGGTAGGGTGTGCAGCTGCCTTCCCTTACACAGGACCCCATGGGCACCCCAGCAGGAAAAGCCCCACTCCAGTTGTTTTCTTGGAGGCCTGATGCTTTCTGTTCACTCCTGAGTTAGGAGTTTGACCACTGGCATAAGCACCAGGAGTAGAATTGTAGCTTTCCTGTTCTACTCTGCCTCTAGGCCAGGCTGTTTTCTGTTGGGCCCTGTGAGGGGTTTAGCACTTATTTGGGAGGATACCACCTAGGCTGGGGGCCTGGAAGAGGTTGGGTGGGGTTGCCATTTCTGCTTCAATAAGGGGTCAAACCCATGAGTTCCTTCCTGAGATAAAACAATGAAGAAATCCTCATGTGTGCAACTCGGAAATGGGGCCAGGACTGGAAACACCAGATGAGTGGATTGGGTGGGGCTCCCGGCCTCCCTCCAAGAACCAGCCATGGTTTGTAAGCATGGATTGGGGGGCTACAGTTTGGTCTCTTAGGGGTCATCTGGACTCATCCGGTGTGACTTGTCCTCTACCTAGCCTCCTGAGACTCAAATGGCCCTGGGCCACTTCTAGGTTCCAGTTAAAAGGGGTGGGTGCCATACCCCAGGACCTACCCCTAATGTCCCACCAAGGGGATGTGGGTTGGGTTGGGCAACCTCCCCTTTGAGGAACCTCAGGGGAAGCTCAGTGTTTGTGTCATAGGAGGGGTGGCCTCATGCTCATTCTGGTTTCTTCAGGAGATGTGGACTTGGTTCGAATGCAGAATTAGGGTCAGGCTAGTGGTGAGCTCCCCTTTCTTGAACCATTGAGGTCATGGAGAGTGTGTCTGGTTTATCCCAGAGGAAACTCAGGTTCATACTGATACTGGTGGTATCTGCTACTGTAGTCAATTTTTTAAATTATTTTCAACTCTGAGGGGAGTATTTTGAGCCCTGAATGAAATCAGGAGGACTAGATTATTGTACCCCCTGTCCCCCAAGATAACCAAAGCAGGATTGAAAGCGATCATCCACATGGAGCATTTAGTACAGGCACCTACTAAATGGTCAACAGATGCAAAAACAATTGCTCTCAGCTCTCCCTTCCCTTGAACTGCCCTCCATAGCATCAGTCCCTAAGCTTAGAAGCAGTACTGGGGTCCTGAGCTTCCAAAGTTTGATGGGCTTCCTTCTGTGTGAACTTGTCCTCTTACTCCCTCCTCTTCCCTTCTTTAGCCACTGATTTCACCTTCTTCTCCAATACTCAGGACTGGGAACTGCTGGTCCTGGGGAGGCTCAAGTGGGACCTGGCTGCTGTCATTGCTCACGACTTCTTGTCTGTGATTCTTCATCGGCTCCCTCTGCCCAGCGACCGGGAAGCCTTGGTCAGAAAGCATGCCCAGACCTTTTTGGCCCTCTGTGCTACGGGTAAGAGCCCTGGCATACCTTTTTGCCAAATCTGGAACACTGAAAGACTTGGAAGGGTGAGGTAACTAGGAGATTGCAGTTTATACTCTTCTCAAATTTTATGTGGGAAGATAATGTCCTCTCTGAGCCCCCCAAACTCAATACAAAAAGGCAGCAGAACATAACCAGCTGTGTGGAATCTCAGAGACCCCCAATATGTAGATGGGGAAGCAGAGAGCTTAGAGAAGGGAAATGATTTGTCAAGGTCTCTGGGTAAGTTGTGTTTAGAACTGAGTTTTTTTTTTACTCTAGTTGTGTTTTCACACCAAGGAAGGTCTCGTCTATTCCTTGGACCTTAGGAAGTTTGGTGTTTGCCTCATTCTGCTCCAGAAGTGGGGACCCTTTCTGCTTCCTCACTTACGGATGTCCAACATCAGTCACTGCTGGGGTTTTCCAGAGTGCCTCTGCTCTACTTAGGCTGTTTGGCATGAATTGGAAGCCCACACTTTGCTGTCACACTTGTAGTCCTCCTTGTTTCATGGTTCTCACTCTGTCTCCAAGATTACACCTTTGCCATGTACCCACCATCCATGATTGCAACGGGCAGCGTTGGGGCTGCGGTGCAAGGCCTGAGTGCCAGCTCCCTTTCTGCGGACGAGCTCACAGAAATGCTGGCTGGGATCACAGGCACTGAAGTGGTAAGTGCTTGGAAGCTGGGCTGCAGCTTCATGAAGCAAAGTTGGTTGTTCCTGAGCCTCCAGTAGAGGGAGTTATCCACCCCCTCACCCCCAAATACACCCTTGTCCCAACTCCTGGTTTCAGGCTCCCCACCCTTGGGGCTTCCGTGACTTTTTATCTCCTGCTTTGGTCTGGAGAAGACCATATGTCTGTGGTGGGGTAAAGGGCACTGGCCTCGGGTGCCCTTTTTTTGCCAAGTGGTGTGCTGGAGTGGGGGTGGGGGTTTGGTATCGGATGCAGGGCTGCTCACACCCTCTTGCCACATCCTCTTGCCAGTTTCTGAGAATTAAAGGCTGATTCCTGGGGCTAGACTGTAGCCTAACCTCCTCAGACTTCCCAATGTGCTGGGAGGTGTCCTTCCCCTTCACCTACTGCCAGATCGGGGGTGGGGGGGCAGAGTGGGTCATCCTCACTGTTCCCCCATGTCCCCAGGACTGCCTGCGGGCCTGCCAGGAACAGATCGAAGGTGCGCTCAGGGAGAGCCTCAAGGATGCCCAGCCCAACTCCAGCCCAGTGCCCAAAGCCCCCCGGGGCTCCAGCAGCCAGGGGCCCAGCCAGACCAGTACTCCCACAGATGTTACAGCCATCAATCTGTAGCCATGGAGAGGCCCCCTCAAGTGGCCACCAAAAGCAGAGGAGGGGACACTGCCCCCCCACCCCTGCTCACCAAGAATGAACGCCACGTCTGAAGTCTGAGGGGGTTCCTATTCACCCCTCTTAAAGCCTAAGGGGCCAAGTCCTACCTATCCCTGCACTGTGCACTAAGGGGCTGGGCCAGCCGTGTTTGGGTGGCTGGTCACGTTCCTCCTCCTCTCTGTATCTGAGCAACTCCTTTTCAACTCTAGCTGGAGGTCAGAGACCAAATTGAAACAGGTAAAATGCAAGCACCAGCATTCCTTTTTGAGGTCCCTTTCCCTTTCTCTCTGGGGCTTTCATGTTCTCGACTGCCAAAATGCCCCAGTGCCTTCTGAGGGTATTGCCCCTTCTAAGGTTATTGTATTTGGATTGGGGTCCTTCTGAAGATGAAATTTCAGACATTCTGATAGACACGTGTGAGGGGAAATAGTCTGGACAGCTTCTCTCACAGCTTTGGAAGCATCTGCATAATCCACGTTCACAGCTGCTCCTAGAGAGAAGGGCCTAGGCCTTGGGCAGAGGGGCAAGAACCAACAAATTCCTCCTTACTTTGCTTTTCCACTCAGCTTCTCCTGTTGATTGAGGGGAGTCGGTGCTGAAGGAAGAGGATGTTTTAATTTATTAACTGCTTTGAGTACAACTGTGAGGAGGGTGTGGTGGGGTCTGTCTACCCCGCAAGTGGTGGTGACCCTGGTGGTTGCTGTATCCCTCCCCTCTGCTACTGGCTAGAGAATCTTTGTGGCCAAGGAGCTGCTATAGCCTGAGGTGGGGCCATGCCCTCCTCTCCCTTTGGCCTTCTGCTCTGATGAGGCAGGGATGCCCTGGAGGTGGACGAGCCCCCTGCCTGGAGAGGGAGGCAAGCCCTGTCGACAGGTCTTTCTTCGGCCACAAGGTGCAGGCTGGTAGCTCAGGACCATCATGCTATCTCAATAAAGATTCTGGAATAAAATTGACTATGGCTTCTTGGACTGAATGGTTTTGCCTATTTCCAGAATGTGTAAAATAAGGTGAGCTGGAATCAGTCAGTGGTCTTACACCGAGGGGTTGGCGAACTTTTTCTGTAAGAAGCCAGATAGTATTTTGTAAGCTTTGCAGGCCATAGGGTCCCTGCCTCAATAGTCTGCTCTGCTATCCTGTGACACTACACTACTCTATGCAAAACCACATGAGAAAAATGGGGCTTGAGACATAACATAACATTGAAAAACTTACAATCAGTGACACATTTTTAAAAAAGAAACCAACAGGGGAGCATTGTTTTACATGTGTTAAATGGTTAAGAAACACACAAATATGACAATAAATATGGCCCTTCAGCTTGAAAAAGACCTGAAGTTTGCTTGTGGAAGTAGACATGAGAGAGACTGCATAAATTACTCTGAAGTGGAAGGAAATCAGAAGGCAAGTTAACAGCAGATGTGCATGGGTGTGGCTCACGATGGTGGGGGAACTGAGGTGGCTGGTTCATTTGAGGTATGTTTTGTGGACTCAGCTCAATTCATCTGAGTGCAGTTTTCTCCATCCACCTAGTGTTTCTTCTTTAAAATTTCCATTTTATCTTCTTTTAGGTTATTTTCTCTTCAGCTTTTAAGTGCTCAAATCCTTACATGGGCTTTGGTGGAGGTCATGGGGGAGCACCTGTAGGTCTAAATCGGTGTGGGGGTGTTCTGTCCTTCCAGGATTCACGAGAATGGTCCCCAACCTTGCTGTGAGTGGCACAACTCACACAATAATGTAGTTTCACATAAAGCATGGGAAGCATGTATGTGTCAGACATTCATTTGGGAAATGTCCCTGACAGCTGTTGCCTCTATTGTGTTTTAAATTATGAACTATGAACTTATTAGTGGCCTTGTCTTTGGGCATGCAGTGTGTGCATCTTGTACAGCAAGTAGCTGCACATGGCTGTGGCCTTTTGTGGCATGACTACCGTTCCTCATTTTCTTTGACATCTAGCTGAGAGGTCACCTAATGTTCTTAAGGATCAAATGGCACATCATAAGGATGCAATTTGTGTTATGATTGAACTGTCCCCACATATATCAGTCGGGTTGGAATATACTTGCATTTTCAAAAGCAAATGGGTGATAGATAGTAAGCATGGTTATACTCAACTCTGCCACTGTCTCACAAAAGCAGCAGGAGAAAACATGTAAACAAAGGGGTTTCTGTGCGCCGATAAAATTTTATGGACACTGAAATGCGAATTACATAACAATTCTCATTTGTCATGAAATTGGCTTTTTCCCCCAACCATTTAAAAATATTAACATTCTTAGCTCATGGGCCATATGAAAAGAGGCTTCAGGCCTTAGTGTGCCAAGACCCGGCTAAAGCTTTCATTAACCAACGCCTCGTTCTGACTCTGCATGTTACCATTCCTGGGCCTGACTCTCCTCTCTGGCCTTTCTTGCCCCTGTATCTCCACTTTCCTCAGGGAGGGAATTTCTCATCTAGCCCTTTCATCCACATCTGAGATATGACCGTTTTTTGAACCACCTTTTCCTGATTGATGGCATTCTACCAAAGTAGCCTGTACCAGGGGAGGGCAGAGAATGTGCCTCCCGGGGCTAACAGGGTAGGTGTACAGTGGGGAAACACACTTTAGAATAAGGGGGTGGTCCTATGTAAACTGGGTACCAATTCACTCCTAAGAGGGGCAAGGCAGAGCACTGCTGAAGAGGGTAAGCAGGAACAAATCCTACAACTACACAAATCCTACAGAGGTTTGGTATATACTTGGCTTTGTTTTTATCCACATCCCAGTCACTAGACACAAGAGGGCCCCACCAGGAAGTGGGAGTGTGGGGTGTTGAGTCTCAAAGTCAGATTTCAGAACTCAGAGGGACCAGGGCTTAGAATGGAAGGGCGGGGGGAAGAAAGCCAGATCCTCAGTCCTCCCTGTTCAGTTCTTGGGAGTTACAGGTGCCGTGTAACCCCTCCCTGCCTTGAGCTGAGTCTGTAGGTATAAAGGTTCACTGTCATCTTTAGCCACCAACAGGGTCCTGATGTTCTCCTAGGCTCCTTGGGCTAGGACAAGTTTCCTCAGTCCATGGCAATGGGGACATCTTCCACATCTCGGGGGACTGCGCTCTGAAGCTCACGCCTAACCTCAGGAGACAACTGTGGATGGGGCTGTAGCCGGAGAAGTTCAAGGAGGGCTTCTTTCTGGTCTGTGGCCAGGTCCGCCTTGTAGCGCTGGACCAAGGTCAGGAGGCACTGGTGCCAGAGCACGGGCAGTTCACGCTTCTCAGTCCGGAACCCCAGGAAGTGGAAAACTATGGCATCTAGCACCCGGTAGGGCAGTGCGTACTTCTTGTCCAGCAGCAGTCGCAGGAAGATGCTATTGGCACCACTGTATTCCATTTCTGCAATTTTCAGCATGGCCGCACTGGGGAGAAGGGAGGTAGGATGGGCTTAATGATGGGGGCAAATGTTGGAAGAAAGATTATACTTCTATATACTTTTCTCCCTTTTTTCCTCTGTTAGCTCCTATTCTATAGTATTCTTAAGAAGACTGCCTTAGGCCTTGTGCTCACCTACCTAATCTCATATTCCTTTGACTTCGATTACCATCTCTATACAGATCCATGGGAGCTCTGGTAGCATAGTGCGACTGGTAACCAGAAGGCTGGCGGTTCAAACCCACCACCCACTCCTCGGAAGGAAGGTTGGGCAATCTACTTCCGTTGTGATACTACCTCAGAAACCCATGGAGGGGTCGCTATGAGTTGGGTCCAACTTGATGGCACATAACAACAACAACATACAGATCCATTTCAAATCCTTACCTCTTTCTCAGTATGACCTCTTGTCTCAATATGAAACTAGAATATATCCAAACATTCCAACATCTCCATCTCTAACCTACGTTTCTGCCTGTGTCCTTGTCCCCTATTCATTGAATTATTCACAGAAAACTTACTACGTACCAGGCACTGCGATTATTTTTGTGAAACTTCTATTGTAGTGGGGTATTGATACCTCCCACACGTTGAGTTAAACAAGCACAAAGCCAGTGCTAGTCCCCATCCTGCCCCCGCCCCATCTAAGTTCTGGTGATTCTACCATCTACATATCCACTGACAAGTCCTTCTCCACCTCCCCCACCAACACTACCTGGAGTGCAAGACAGGGATGGAGCACTTGGTGATGATGCTACCCACAATGATGGCTTCCCGGAGGGTACAGGTACCAGACTCACACAGTGGGATCAGGATCCCTAGGGAGGATCAGAGGGGTGGTCACAAAGAATCCAGAACAGAGGTACAGTAGAAAGTGCTCCCTACCCACTCCAGGGACAGTCAGTGGAGCCTGGCCTCAGAGACAGCTATCTCCAAGTCAGGCCTACTGCAGGAACTCTAGGCCCTCCCTTTCTTCCCTGCCTCCTGGGCTCCCACCTTTAAACCAGGCTCCAGGCTTGAACAGGGCCTTCTTGAGTGCCATGTAGAGGTGGAAGTTTAGTCGTTTGTATTCAGCAATGTCATCTCGTACTCGGGGGAGCAGGACAAGGTTGAAGAAGCGCTGGGCCATGCGTTCCTTTAGGTTAGAGGCGAAAATCCTAGTTTGAAGGGACGGAGAGTTTCCAGGTCATAGGGTGATTTGGAGCCAGCCCTTTCAGTATCACTGGGGATGGTGTATGTAAGCAAGAGGCCTTTAAGTTAAGATAGAAAGCATTCTTTCAGCAAGAGATGTATGGGAGAGAGCTGTGTGCATCCAACCCCCAGGTCCACTAAGGGGGGAATACCAGAAGAGCAACAAGATGCACTAACACTGGGTGAATGCTGTCCACCTACGAGAGCCTACGAGAGTCAGAGCTCCCCCAAAGTGATGGCTATTCAGCTACTCGCCTTCCTCCTCCCGCTGCAGATCCTCTGTGCCCTAGTGGCCAGGAGGGAATTACGCATGCCCAGGAAGGCACCGACTCTTGTGGTCACCCTGACACCCCAGGGGTGTAGCCATGTAGTTCTGTGCTTCTCCCCTAGAATCTCATCACCTGGTGGCTTGGTACATGGCAGCTGCAGTCCAGGACTCAGGCTCTGTGATATAGAGGATCTGCTCCCAGTTAGAGAGTGCAGGGATGATCTTAAATGCCTTGGGCAGTTTCCCACTACGGTACTTCGATAACACCTGGGGGTGGGGTAAAATAATCATCATTAATGTATGTAGTGCTTGCCAGTACCAGATACTTGTCTAAGTGCTTTTCGTATGTTAAATACTTAATCCTCACAACCCTCCAAGGAATTGCTATTATAATCTTCATTTTACAAATGAGGAAACTTGAGGCTAAAGAGCTATGTGACCTACCCAAGGTCATCAAGTCACTAAGTGGCAGAGCAAGAAGAATCTGAACCCATGCACTGACACTCAAGTCTGTTCTCTGCTGCCATGCTGTATTTGGCATGAGAGACGTGGGCACCCAAAGCCTTGCATGGGAGCCCACAGCCCATGCTAAGGCATCCCACCAAGGCTCTGTTCTCAGCTCTTACCTCCCGGACTCCTCGGTAGACCTCTAGGACCCTTGCGTCTAGCTGGGGCATAGGCAAGCCTGACACCTCTGACATGACTGTCTCCACCTCTGTCTGCTTCTCAGTCAGCTTCTCCATGATGATGTCAGCCAGGGTACGCCTAGGAGTTGGGAAGGTGCAGAGGGAAAGGAACAGAAATGGGTTTCTGTGGTCTAGGGAGCTCTAGACTCCCCACAGTCCCTTGTGAGTTTTGATAAATCTGAGATCCTACTGGGATGTGTGGCCCCTGCCTCTCTTCTAGGCCCACCCACCACCAATCACTAAGGACTGTGCAGGTCCTCAGCACAAAGGACCTGAAAGTCATTCAACTCAGGACAAAGGTATCAGGTGGAGTTTGAGAATACAAACTCTGACGTCAGACTGCCTGGGTTGAAACCCTGCCTCCTCTTGTCCCTGTACAACCATGGGCATTTTACATTTGTCTCTCAGTACCTTACTTTCCTCATCTATAAAGTAGGGATAATCGTAAGAGTACCAGAGACCCCAGGTAGTACAAATGGTTAACACGTTTGACTACTAACAAAAAGGTTAGTAGCTTGAGTTCACCCAGAGGTGCCTTGGAAGAAAGGTCTGACAATCTACTTCCAAAAAATCAGCTATGGAAAACCTATGTATCACAGTTCTACTCTGACACACATGGGGTTGCCGTGATTCAGAATCGACTGTTGGACTGGTGTATGTTTTGCTCTGTATATTCTCAACAACAAAATAAAACTGGTAATAACCTGCCTCTCCCATAAGGATTAGGAGCTCTAGTGGCATAATGCCTATGACATTTGACTGTTAACCAGAAGGCTGGCAGTTCAAACCCACCAGCCACTCTCCGGAAGGAAGACTGGGCAATCTACTTCCCTAGTGATACCACCTTATGATATGCTAATCATCTCATTGCTGAGAGGTTGCTATGAATTGCAATAGACTCAACGGTAGTGAGTTTGGTTTTTTGGTTCACGTAAGGATTAAGTGAGTTAATACACATACATGACTTGGAACTACTAGTACACAGCAAGTGCATAATAAAGTGTCTATTTCAAACTCATCCATCATATACTACCAATCTGTTGACGTCACTCCAATTACAAATCCCAGGTCCGACCCCTCTTCAGTGCCAGACATCTCATATTTACACTAAGATTTCTCAAATAGCTATGATCATCAGGGAGAGACTATGCCACAAACTTTTCCCAATTTTGTTTTGCAAGTCTTACTAAAATTGATCATATTCTTCTCAGCCTCCTTAAATAGACTACATCAAGCATGATCTTATTTTAATGATGCAAAATTATGTTCACCTTGGGCTCTGGTATAATGGTGTCCCCAGAGGCTGCTGAATGTATTTAAAACTACTCCTGTTTTCTGAGGACCTACTTAGTGCTAGGCACTTTGTTTGGGACTTTCCAGATATTTTCTCACATAATCTGTGCAACATCTATTGGAGGGATTATGATGCCTCTTACATAGACATGGGAACTGAGATTCAAGAGTTAAGGCACCCAAGGTCAAATGGGAGCAAAAATTCAAATGCTGGTCTTTTAGGTTGTAAAGTTCAGTTCCTTTATACTAAATGTAATGTATCCTCAAACTAAATGGCTTCTGACTGATTAGTTCATGGGGATCTGGGTCTCCTTTCTGAGGACATCAGCTGTCATTTCTCAAGACTGCCAGGAATCCCTGTTTCTAGTAGCTTTCTGCTTGTATTTACTGTAAGGTGGAAAACCCTTCTGCTAAGCTTGTCAGAATTGTCTCTGAAGGAGTTCTGAGAGGTTGAGTGAGAACCTCAGAGGCTCTCTGGGACAAGCATACAAGCCCAAGTACACAGGCTTGGTGATACCTATTTCAGCTACTCAGCATCATTCTGCACTCAAGCAAGCTGCTACAGCATTTATCATTTAGGCTCCCTGTCTTTTCACACTATGATTAGCAATGAGACAATCAGCAATGAGATGATTAGCATATTCATGGTAATATCAGAGAGTCAGAATGAACTAGTGAGGGTCCACATCCTAGACTCCCCGTCCTGGGGATAAGATCCATGGGCTTAGGTGGACTCAGGGTTCAGGAGCTGGATCACAGGCAGCCTGAATGTATTGTGTTGTTCTTGCTGGGTGCCGCTGAGTCAATTCCAGTTCATAGTGACCCCCGTGTGACACAGTAGGCCCAATAGGGGTTTCCTGGCTGTCAATTTTGCTGCTGCTGTTGAGAATATACAACACAAAACATACACCAATCCAACAGTTTCTGTATGTATAATTTAGTGACACTGAAGATATTCTTCAAGTTGTGTAACCATTCTCATTCTCCTTTTCTGAGATTTTTCCCCCTCATTCACATAAACCTACTGCCCCTAAAGTTCCCATCTAATTTTTTAAGTTATTGTTGTTAAATTTGATTCCATACAAATAAGTTTTTTAAAGAACATAATGCTCAAGGCACATTTTTTTTTTAAAAGACTAGTGAAGCTAAACTATTTATTTTAAGAAGATGTCAGGAAATATTTTTGGTTTAAGGTTAAAGATTATCTCAGGGCAATAGTTTCAGAGATTCATCTAGCCTCCACAGTTCCAGAAAGTCTAGAGTCCATGAAAATTTGAAATTCTGTTCTGCATTTCCCCCTTTTCATCAGGATTCTACAATGTAATCTTTGATCAAAATGTTCTATTATTTCTAGCTCAGAACCATCCAGCTCTAGTCTCGGCAAAGGAGGCAGTTGTCATGAAGGCAATTAGCCACATGTTCCTTATCTTCTTATTCCTGACTCTCCTTCTTCCTGTGTTGTTCCAGGTGAATAGAGAAGAATTGCTGTGCCTTGGATGGCTGCATCCAGGCTTTTAAGACCACAGGCACAATGCAGTGAACTAGGAGGTAAACAAAGAAGCACTAAACATGTTCTTAGGCTAATTAACTGGGATGTCCCATGAAACCAGGCCCTTAAACCTCCAAACCAAGGAACCAAATCCCAGGTGTTTGGTTGTACATAAGCAGCCTGAGTAGCTAGCTACTCCCCACTCACCCCCCATCATTGTTGTATCTCCCAGACAAGTTTCGCCAATTCAACTTTTTACACGTGTACAATTTATTGACAGCAATTACAATAACGGGCTGTGCAACCCTACCCTTCCTTCAATGTGATTTTTCCATCACCATTCACTCCCTTTTGGCTGTGATTTTTATAAAAGCAAATTGATGGGTCTTTTTCCTGCAGAGCCATAAGGTGAGTTCAAATCACCTACCTTTGGTTAACAACTGTGTGCTTAGCTGTTGCACCACCAGGGTTCTTTGCATTTATTATAAAACCCCAAACCAAACCCACTGCCATCAAGTTGACTCTGAATTAGAGCGACCCTATAGGACAAAGCAGAACCGCTCCATAGGGTTTCCAAAACTGTACACCTTTATGGAAGCAGAGTGCTACAATTTTCTCCCACGGAGCAGCTAGTAGGTTCAAACTGCTGATCTTTTGGTTAGCAGCTACACACTTAACTCTGTGCCAAGGCTCCTGGGTTTATTATCCAAAACAAAACAGAAAAAAAACCCTCAATGCCATCGAATTAATTCCAACTCCTAGCGACCCCTATTGGGTTTCCAAGGCTGTTCATCTTTATGAAAGCAGACTGCCCCATCTTTCTTCAGTGGAACAGATGGTGTTTGAACAGCTGACCTTCTGGTTAGCAGCCAAATTCCTTAACTACTACACCACCAAGGCTCCTCTGTATTTATTACAGATGGAAATAAATCAGTGGTTCTCAACCAGAGGCAATTTTGCCCTTCTTAGGGGACATTTGGCAATGTCTGGAGACATTTTTTGTTACCACAGTTGCGGGGAAAAGTTGTTACTGGTTATCTAGCGGGTACAGGTCACAGATGTTGCCAAACATCCTGCGCTGCACAGCACAGCCTCCACAACAAAGAAACCTTCAGCACAAAATACCTACTGTGCCACTAAGGTTGAAAATGGTTGGATTAAATGAAGCTCAAGGTATGAAAGAGATTTGTGCAAGGAAGTTGTACGTACCACTAAGAAAACAGCATATCAACATTAAATGCAATGAGATGGACCACCCCAGAGACCAAAACAACAACAAACCCTGTTTGCCCAGGGTATTGGGACAGTTCCAGAACAGGCAGACAGAGGGGGAGGATGTACTCCAAGTTCAGCCATTCCCACTCAGAATGGTCCTTTGAAGATGGCCCAGTTTTGCCAACGTGATCTCCTAATACTAAGCAATGCTCACACACTTTCCAAAGGCAGGGAATTGAAAGTCTGCCAGAGTATTTGCTTCTGTGTGGGAATTCCCCATCAAGGCTCATTATCCCAAATCCTAGGCCATGCCAGCCCTACCTGGCAGGAGGGTTCTTATTCATGAACATCTCAATAGCACGTTCATCCTCAGCATCCACAACCACCTCTGCATGGTGGCCCACCCCTGTCATTGTGGCAGCCTTCTCCAGGGTGGGCCACTCCTCATCCTCACCATCTGATCCATCCTGTGGCATTCCTGGACCTGGAAGAGGGGAGAAGAGATGGGTGAACAGGGGGAGCAGGTGAGGGGGCCAGAGTCCATTTCACTTTAATAAGTATCTAGTACAGGCCTCACATAACAGATACATATGTGCTCAGTGAAACAGATGATGCACATATTATCTTCCCGTCCCCAGCAGGTGCAGTCTTGTTTGAGAAACAAAATGTATGCGTAAAAAATAATGAAACCAATAAATAATGGTTAACAAAAATTACTCAGTTATGTAACAGGGCTGTTCTAAATTCCTCTAAAACACTGTACATGTGTTAACTAGTTAATCCTCATAACCCCAAGAAATAGGTACCATTATTACACCCAGTTTCAGATGAGGGCAATGAAACACAGAAAAGCAATCTGCCTATAGTCCTTAGAACAATCAACCATGGGAGACCAGAAAAGCACATTTGCACAGGGAGACAGCTCAGAGGACAGGAATGCATAGGAAAGAAGGACACAGGCAAAAGGTAATCACAGGGATGAAGTAGAAAGAGAGTTGTTACATTGTGGGGATTGCAATCAATGTTATAAAACAAAATGTGTATGAATTGTTGTATGGAAAATGAAGTTGCTCTGTAAACTTTCACCAAAATCACAATTAAAAAAAATCTGCCAAAGGCAGATAGTCTGAGTCTAGATTCTGTATCCCTCACAACTATTCTACACATTTAGCAGAGCTTGATTACAGGCCAAAATAAGTGGTCAAGACTGTATCTTTCATAGGCACTGGAAGATGATGAGTGCTGAGGACAGTTGGGCCTGGCCAGGCAGTTTGGAAGTTGGAGGAAGGCGTTCCATACTCAGATAACAGCACTAGCAAAAGGGCTCATTTTACAAATGTCTGTTAGGCAGTGGCAAGAAATATGGCTACATGGGTAGACTGACAAAAGATTGTGGAGGGCTTTGAAGGCAAGGCAGTAGAGTTCAGATTGGAATACTTGATTTTTAGAAGGCTACAGGTAGCTGGGCATCTGGGAAGGGGTGTAAATCCAAGTGGGAAGATATGCTAGTTGTGAGCAGGTCCCTAAGAGCAGTGGCAGTGTATGATAAAAGATATCAGTAAGGGTTGTGAGAGGAGCTCTGATAGCGTAGTGCCTAAGGCACTTGACTGCTAACCAGAAGGCTGGCGGTTCAAACCCACCAGCCACTCCTCAGAAGGAAAGTTGGGCAATCTACTTCCGTAGTGAAACTGCCTCGGAAACCCAAGGAGGGGTCACTATGAGTTGGGTCCGACTCGATGGCACATAACAACAGCAGCAAGGGTAGTGAGACATTTTATCTTTACATGCCAACAATTCCCAAGTCTGTACTTGTAAGTGATTTCACTTCTTGGGTCTGGGTCCTAACTCCAATTGTTCTTAGGTGACTCATGGGCACTTCAAACATCACATCATCAAGCTACTCATTTTCATTCCCTCCTGAGTCTGTACCACTTATGGTGTTCCATTTTGGTAAATGGTGCCACCATCCACCCAATGCCTTATCAGAACCTGGAAGGCAGTTCTGCCTTGTCCTGCACCCTTACCCCCAACACTCAATCAATTACCATGCCCTCTTTTACTTCACAGAATCTCTCTCAAATCCTTCAGCCCTAGACCAGCATCATCTCTTTCCTGGATTAATTCAAGAATCTCCTAACTGGTTTCCCTACTTCCAACCGTGCTTTCCTCCAACTCATTTTCCACTCTGCAACCAGAATAACTTTCTAAATATACACATTTGATTTGGTCAGTCCTGTACTCAACACACTCTTCAATAGCTTCCCTGTGCCTTCAAGATGGCTTTAAATCCCAGGCATGGCCTCTAGGTCCTTTGTAGACTTGGCTCCTACCTACCTCACCATAATTAATTAATCCATTCACTCAGCAAACATTGAGTGCCTGCTACATAAGAGGCACTGTTCTGGGTGCTGGGAATAGAGTAGTAAACAAAAGCAACTTTTTTGTCCTTGTAGAGCTTACATTCTAATTAAGGGAGAGAGGTGTCTTGGTTCTCTAGTGCTGCTGTAACAGAAATAGAAGCAGATGGCTTTAACAAACAGAAACTTATTCTCTTACAGTTTAGGAGGATAAAAGTCCGAATTCAGAGTACCTGCTCTAGGGGCTGGGTGAAGACCCCTCAGCCTTGGGCTTCAGCTCTGCCTCTTGTTCCAGGCCCACTGGAGCTGGAGGTGTCTCCTAACTCAGGCAGCTGTTGGCTGCTGAGGCTGATGAACCCGAGGTCAGAAGGTAAAACGGTATAATTACAAGATCAGCAGGCAACATGGCAGGCCATTGGTTCAAGTCCAGAAACTGAGATGAGGACTCAGCCAAATGCAGAATCCAAATGTGCCAAAAAGCTAGAGATCTTTCTCAAAGCTTCTCCATACATTCTGGAAGCAGGCCACACCCCAAAGCAGGCCACTCCCCTTCAACTACTTAGCTGCTGACAGCAGATCCCACTATGGAGGTGATTACAGTCTCATCATGGGGAATAACTACAGCCAGCTGCCAACCCACTCAAAACCAAGGCCCAGGCAAGTTGATGCACAACTAACACAGCAAGGAACAAACGTTAGCAAGTAAATATATTAGGTTAAAAGAAAAAAAGGGCTATGGGAGGAAAAAGCGGGGGCAGGGGGAAGAGTACAGAAGTTGGAATATAGTTGGAATAGAGTAGAGAAGGGGTGGGGTATTGCAATTTTAAAGAGAATGTCCAGGGTAGGCCTCCTTGAGAAAGTGAAGAATTGAGGAAGTGAGCCTACAGGCGTATAGGGGACAGAACAGCTCAGGCAGAAAGAATAACCAGGGTAAAGACTCTGAACTGCCATGTTTAAGGAATACTGAAGCCTGTATAGAGTGTGAAGTGGACAGAACAAAGGGGAAAGCAGTGTAAGAGGCCAGACTGGTAAGGGGGTAAAGTTGCTAAGGGCTTTATGTTGTTGTTGTTATTTGCCGTCGAGTCGGCCCCGACTCATAGCGACCCCTCCTTGGGTTTCCGAGGCAGTATCACTATGGAAGTAGGATTGCCCAATCTTCCTTCTGAGGAGTGGCTGGTGGGTTTGAACCACCAGCCTTCTGGTTAGCAGACAAGTGCCTTAGGCTTGCATAGTGCTACCGGAGCTCCCAAGGGCTTTATAGGCTATTACAATTCTCTAGCTGTTGTGAGTGGACTGTAGGGGTATGAAATACTAATCAGGAGGCTATTGCAATAATCTAATGGAGACACCACAATGACTTGGAACGGGGTAAAGTTCCAAAGTGGTGAGAAGTGGTCTGATTCTAGACATATTTTGAAGGTAGAAGCAACATGATTTCTTGACAGATCGGGTGTAGTGTGAGAAGGAGTAGGGTCCAAGGTTTCTGTCTTGAACAATGGGAAGGATATCATACTACAAACTGAGATGAGGAAAACAGTAGGAGGAGCTGCTCTGGGAAGAAAGGTCAGGTTTCAGTTTTAGATACGTTAAATTTGAGATGTGTACTAGACCTCCAATTGGAGATGCCAAGGAGAATGTAACACTGAATCTGGGTTTCACAGAAGAGATCAGGACTGGAATATAAAGTTGGGAGTAGTCACCAAATAGATAATATTCAAACCATGAAACTTGATGACAGCACCAGAGAATGTATTTAAGAGAAGAGGTCCAAGGACTCAGCCATGCAGCACTTCAATGATTAGAGCCTGGAAACAACAGAAGAGCCAGCAAAGAAGACTGAGAGGTGAGGCAGCCATAAAACAGACGTATGATGTCTTAGCACTAGCTAACCAAGCCATTTTTCAGGTGTCAGCTGAAAGATCACGTAGTCTAGAAAGCTCTCCCTGACACCTGAGACTATGTGCTATTCGTCACTGGAGAAACTGTACTTTCCTTATTATGGAATATATTATTTTAATTGTCCATTTAATGATCTCTCTCCAAGACTGTTAGGTCCAGAAGTCAGACAGTGTCTAACTCGTTCATTTCTATATCCAAACTCCTAGCACAGCGCGAAGCACGTAGTAGGCACCCCATACATATTTATGAAACAAATGAGTAACTGGAAATGGACAACAAATGGAAAACTTGGTTGGCCTACCTTCGGGGTGC
This sequence comes from Orycteropus afer afer, assembly GCF_000298275.1. Classification (NCBI taxonomy): domain Eukaryota; kingdom Metazoa; phylum Chordata; class Mammalia; order Tubulidentata; family Orycteropodidae; genus Orycteropus; species Orycteropus afer. The sequence goes on from NW_006921621.1 coordinate 16,890,565, forward strand.
CTAGGAGTAAGTGCCTAAAACTAGGAGTGGGCGTGGTGGGACTCTGACCGCCCTGAATTCGCTCCAGGGCTAGGTCTCCTATTCCGGTTCCATTGTGAGAGTGTAACCAAACCGAAAAACCAAACTCAGTAACATCGAGTTGATTCCGACCCATAGCGAACCACTTTAGGTTTCCAAGGCGGTAAATCTTTACGGAAGTAGATTGCCCAGTCTTCCTTCCGCGGACTGGCTGGTGGGTTTGAACCGTCAACCCTCTGGTTAGCAGTCAATGCCTTAGGCACTACGCCACCAGAGCTCCTTAAGAGTGTAGTATGGACCTTTTTTTTTTTTTTTTTTTGCGTTCAGGCTATTCCCTTGCCAGTCACTTTTATGTCGTACATCTCCAACAAAGCGCTCCCTTCCTTGCACCCCACCCCACACCTGCCGCTCACCCAGCCGCGTAGTGCGCTCCCTCGGCGCCGCGGCCCTGTCTCCAGTCCCATGTTCAGTCTCCAACTCCTCCTGCTGCCGCCGCGCTTGTTGCAAAATCCTTCGGGTCAGCTGGGGCCCCACATATTCTTCGTCTTCTCGGGTCCCCCGGCCTCTCCGCTTTTCCCGGGACCCCATCCGCACTGCGTCCGCAGTCAGGATCTGCTCCGCCAAGGGGGCATGTTTTTCCCGGTCTCCGGTCCCGCGGGCCGCCTTAAATTTGGGCATTTCTCTCAGAAAAGTTGCCGGTAAGATTCACACGTGGGGACGGAGGAAAGAAACCAAGGGCGCTTGCGCAGTGAACTCCCATTTCCCAAGAGGCCACGCATAGAGCACAGCGCCCCTCAGAGTTCGGAGGCCAGAAGTGCCATCGGCGTTACCCGAACCCCTACAAGAGTTCATGAGCCTTGGAGCTGGATACACGAATACATCATTCATCGCCTTTAACGCTGGTTTCTCTAAGTGGTGGCAGTCTGAGCCTTGTTTCCCTATCTTCATGGAACCAGGCCTCAGGTGTCTAGTGGTTTCTGAAGCAGAAAGCCGGTGGGTGAGAGTTGAGCAGATTCCGTCACTGGATGCGTCACCGAGAGGGTGTATCCCGGCGGGTCTTCAATGCTCGTGAGCGCGTCGACTGGGCGCTCTGTTTTTACGTAATTTCCGGAGCCCCTCCGACCGAAGCTTGCTATAGGGGATTTCATTACGAGAGCGCTGTGTTTCAACTGTTAGAAGCTGCCATCCTCCTGGCTTGGCACCATGGGAGTGACTTGGTAGGACTGCGAGGACCGTTCGGGAGTTTTTGGGGCGGGACTTGGGATCGTGAAGGATCCTAGGAGCTTCGAGTGGACCTGGGAGGAAGATTGCGGCCAGGGTCCGCCCTCCCACTGGGAGATGAGCAAGATGTCTCCGGGTTGTGTGGATGAAAGGGACAAGCTGCGGGTTCTTCGGGCCTGTTTCCTCAAAGGTGAGCCCCTTCCTTCTGGAAGGCGGCAAATAACAGATTTTATCCCAGAACCCCATTAGTGCTGTGCCCTTTCTTCCTTTTTTCTTCTGTGAGGCCATAGTATTTCCAGGAGTTGGACTTCAGCCTCGGAAAGAGGATTTTGGTCTGGTATCCATCAGTAGGCAAGACTGGAGGGAGCGGGGCATAGGCAAGGAGAAAACAGTGAGACCAGTCTATGTCTGGTTCCAGTTTGGCCATTTTAGCATCTCGAGTCTAGAAGAAAAAAATAAAGCCTTTGGGAGTTAGGAGATAGGGCTTCTGGTTGCTTCATCTCTCCAGGACGTGTTTCCTACATTGTTGGATTACATACTTGTCTAGTTTCTATGGCCCTTTTATTTCTAACATGTTATGACTCAATTAGAAGAGGAAAAGGTGGGCCTAATGCTCTCAGAGGCATTATTTCCAAAGTGCTAGGTTTCAGAAGTTTTAAATATCAGTCTATTCAAAGGTATTAAAGATTTTTTCCAGTCAAAGAGGGCTGGAAGTTAGGATATGTGAAGTCAGTAGCTATAGGATTCACATATAAAAGCATACAGAAATATCTTTTTCTCCTGGTAGCCCAGGCTCTTGCAGGCTTGCAAGTGATTACATCCATGTTTCCCATAGTTGTTATCTGTGATCCTCCTCTGAGCCTTGCAGTGTAAGAATGTAAGAGGGATATATTAGGGATGAGGATAAAAAGTTTGCAGCACAATCCTAGAAGCCCCCTGCTCTCCATCTGTTGGGACCCTTACCACCCCACCCAGAATCCTAGGACTTCTCTTCCTCATAGCTTCAGTTCAGGCATCCTCTTATATGTAAAAATAAGGCTCATCACCATTGTTTGTTAGTACTTCTTCTAATAGAGAGCAGTGATAAATTTTAGCAGTATTAGGACCCTAATAACTTCATTTAGTTGGTTGATCAAGTAATTCAGTGGCTTCCAAAGTTCAGTCATATTTGGCTGTCTTCATGATTTTTGCCATAGTTAAATACCACCTGTACTATTAATGTTTTCTTTTAAATCTATTTTTATCCGTAAATGTATGTTAACAATATCTGTGTCCTTAGAGAGGCGGTCTAGTTAGAGTGGATAAGAGTGTAGACTTGGGAGCAATGTTGTCTGGCTTTGAATCTTGGCTACAGTATACATTAAATGTGTGACTTCAGGCAAGTTATGGTAGCCAACAACAATCTCACTTTCCTCATTTATAACAAAGAGATAAGTAGTAGCACCTCGTATAAAGCTGTTGTAAGGGAGCTCTGGTAGCATAGTGGCTAAGGCACTTGACTGCTAACCAGAAGGCTGGCGGTTCAAACCCACCAGCCACTCCTCGGAAGGAAGGTTGGGCAATCCTACTTCCGTAGTGATACTGCCTCGGAAACCCAAGGAGGGGTCACTATGAGTCAGGTGTGACTCGACGGTACACAACAACAACAAAGGATTCATAGAATTAATCTATCTAAAGGCCTTAGGATACTGCGTGGCACAGAGTAGGTGCTTGGTAATTGTTATCTATCATTCTAAAAAGGAGTCAAGTTTCACTCACCATAGAAGGAAACCTTGGACATAAATAACATCTTTGTTTCATTGTATTGATTAAGGAACTCTGGTGGTGCAGTGCCTAAGGCAGTTGACTGCTAACCAGAAGGTTGGTGGTTCAGACCCACCAGCCGCTCTGTGGAAGGAAGATGGGGCAATCTACTTCCGTAAAGATTTACTGCCTTGGAAGCCCAGTGGGGGTTGCTGTGAGTCAGAATTGACTCGATGGTAGTGGGTTTGGTTTGGTTTTGGTGTTGATTAAATTGATCGTAGATACTATTGTCTCCTATCCCCAAGGATTATAAACTTGAGGCCTCTTTTCTCTTTGTTCTTGGGCTGTTGAGTAGGACTTTCTACAGTGATGGAAATGTTCTATATCAGCACTGTCCAATACACTAGCCCCCAGCTCCATGTGGCTATTGAGCTCTTGAAGTGTGGGTAACCCTTCAACTGAGGGACTGAATTTTAAATTTTGTCTTAATTAATTAAAATCATCATATGTGGTTAGTGGCCACTGTACTTATATAGTCCTAGTTCAGAGTGCTAGAGTTGGTAAAAACAGAGTTAGTTCTCCTTGATGTAGTTAAAACTGAAAGAATTGCAGAGGGTACCCCTTTCCCTTGATACTACTACTCAGTGAATGCTCAGTCTATGTGACACCTAAAATCTTCCCTTGAATGTTGGCACACATGCTACACTTGGGAAATGCTGGTGTGATAAGAAGTTCACTGCACTGGTGTGACAGTCCTAAGACCTATACTCTAGTTTCTAGAGGAGCTCTCAGGGATGAGGGGATCAGAGTAGGTGGTCTATAAGGAAACTCCTGGTCTGATGAGTTACGATTCTGTGAGTGAGTGGCTCAGTGATTGCGTGTTTTGTCTCTGGATACTGATGATTTTGCTCCCATCGCTTCCAGTGTTTCCCAGATGCCTGTGGCTGAGGGCAAGAGTGTCCAGCAGACCGTGGAGCTCCTCACCCGGAAATTGGAGATGCTTGGGGCAGAGAAGCAAGGAACATTTTGTGTGGATTGTGAGACCTACCACACAGCTGCCTCCACCCTTGGCAGCCAAGGTTAGTGAGATGGGTCTGTAAGATGGTTGAAACCTAACTTGGAGTCCATGGACATTTAGTTCTTTGAAGTCTTTCTGTTCTTCTGCTAAGAGTGGTATTTCCGGAGAAGAACTTAATTCTTAGATTTTCATTTCTTAGAGTGGGGCTATTTGTGCCTGTTTTGCAGTCTGAACTTTTTAAAGTAGCGTTTCTCAAAGAATTGATTGCAAGTACATCAGAATCACCTGGATTACTTGTTAAAAGTACAGATTCTTGGTCCCTCTGATTGGTGTAGCAAACCTCATCATCTACATTTGAACAGGCTTTCTAGTTCTAGATGATCTTTATGCACTATAAAGTTTAAGAGAGACTCCTTTTAGGCTCAAAAGTCTTTGTTTTTTGAAGTACATTCTGTCTGACACCTAACTGGTGGCCTTGACCGTCTCTTTAGCATAAACTTGACCAACTTTTGTTTTAAACGTATTGCCTAATAAGATGGGGATGTGAATGGGACGGAGGGAAAGAGGATCTTTGAATATGAGTCAGGGACCCTGGGTTCTCTTGGTCTTGGCTCTGCTGTAACTTGCCATATAACCTTGGACAGTTCCACTGCACTGAGATTAAGACCAGGGATTGTGGATACAGACTCCTGAGTCCTGGCACTGCCGGTTACTAAGTGTACACTGTTAGGTAATTCCCATAACCCATCTGTGACTATTTCCTTGCCTGTATTTACCCGTTCCGCCTTAGATCCATGTTCTGCACTTCCAAACTGCATTTTTCAGGCTTCTTTGTAGTTACCTTTGGCCAGTAAGAGATACTGGGGGATGACTGCAAGATAGGAGAAAGGGATACCACAGTGTTTCTCTCCTTCTGCTTGGGCAGTGTCTCTGGCCACGGCTATTTCTCCTGCTTGGTTCTAGCTCTTGCTGGGCAGCTCTGGTTATTGTCTCTGATAATAGCACATCTCTCTTTTCAGCCCTGGGGATGGTAGTAGCTTTCTATGTTGCTAATCTTGGTCGCCTCACTGTTCCATTTGGTTTTTCAGTTCTTCTCTATTTTGTTCCCTTTATTAAATTCTCTCTATTGAAATGATCTAGCATGAGCTCTGTTTTTGCAACCTTTCTAATAAAGTCCTCTTATGTATAAAATGAAGATAGTAGTAGTATGTACCTCCTAGTGTTGTTGTGATAGTGAAATAAGTTAATGCGTACAAAACAGAACTGAAGATGTTGTGCAATAAATGTTTAGTAACGTAGCTAATGACTATACTGTTTCATCATTGGTAAAATTTCATCATTGGTAGATATCATGTGTTGTGTATTTTTAAAAATTTTTATTGTGATCTAGGTGAAAATTTACAGAGCAAATTGATTTTTCATATAGCAGTTCATACACATTTTGTCTCATGACATTGACTGCAATCCCTCACAATGTAACAGCTCTCTTCCCACTCCTCCCCGTAGTTACCACTTCCCTGTGTCCTTCCTTCCCATGCATTCCTGCCCCAAGTTGTCTTCTTGTGCATACAATGCCCTCTGTTCTAGAACATCATATGTTTTGCCTTCATTAGGGAAGACTTAAGAATCAAAAGAGGTAATAGTTACAGAGACATTTGGAAAATAAAACATTTGTAGATAGATAAAAGGTGGCATACTACTTCAAGTTCAACTACCTGGCATAGACTCTGTTTACTTGATTGGACCCTTACTTTCAAGGAGGTTACAGTCTAGTTAGGGAGATAGAGCACACTTATGGCAGCCAGTGGAATTGAATGGAAAGAGCAGTAAACTTAGGGGTAGAAGGCCTAGATTTGAGCTCCAGTTCTGCTGCTTCGGGAGCCCTGGTGGTGCTGTGGTTAAACTTGGCTGCTAACCAGAAAGTTGGTGGTTCAAACCCACCAGCCGCTCTGGAAGAAAGATGTGGCAGTCTGCTCCCATAAAGATTTACTGCTGTGAAAACCATGGGATAGTTCTACTTTGTACTATAGAGTCGCTGTGAATCAGAATCAACTTGATGGCAGTGGGTTTGGTTTTGGGTTCTGCTGCGTACTGGCTGTATGCCTTGTATGTGCCTTTAGATTAGTGGTCCTCACTCTCTTTTTTTAAATTTGTATTGTGATTTGGGTGAAAGTTTACAGAACAAATTCATTTTCCATACAGCAGTTTATACACATTTTGTTTCCTGACACTGATTGCAATTCCCTACAGTGTAACAGCTCTCTTACCACTTCCTGGCTATAGTTACCTATTCCTTGTGTCCTTCCCTCCCATGCACTCCTGCCCCCAAACTGTCTCCCTGTGCAAACACTGTCCTTCTGTTCTCTCACAATTGATCACTCCAAGGAGTATATCTACCTAATGTAAATGTTGAGCTTATATGCCTGTCTGTTGTTTGGCTGGAAGCCACAGGAGTGAGTTCAGTTCCAGACCGAAAGGGTAACTAGGGGCCATAGTCTCAGGGGTCTCACCAGGCTCTATCAAACGAACAAATCTGGTCTTTTTGGTTTTTTATGATTTTGAGTTTTGTTTCACATTGTTCTCCCACTCTGTCTAGGATTTCCTACATAGATCCCCCTCCAAGTGGTTGACAGTGGTAGCTGGGAACCCATCTAGGTTCTTCTGGTCTCATGGTCATATAGGCTGAGAATCACATGGTCTGCTAGTCCCTTGTACTAATTGTTTCCATGCATCTTTTGGTTTTCTTCATTCTTTGTTCTGGACGAGGAGAGACCTGTAGTTGAATCTCGATGGCTGTTTACAAGCTTTTAAGACCCCTGTTGCTACTCAACCAAAGTAGGATATAGAACAATGTTTTTGTGTAGTCTTTTATGCCAATTGAGCGTGATGTCCCTTGTAAAGTGGACCTCACTCTTGACCAGCAAGAGCATCACCTGGAGGGCTTGTTAACACACATTTTCTGGCTCTACCTCTAGAGTTTCTCACTTAGTATATTTGGAGTGGGGACTGAGAATTAGCATTTCTAACAAGTTCCTGGGAGTGGTGGTGGTGGTGGTCTGGCACTCACATTTTGAGAACAACTGATAAGTAATTTTTTTCACCTTCATTTTCCTCATCTGTAAAAGAGGGGCAGGACTATAACACTGGTTCTGCTTGCTTCACAGGTGTACTGATATCCAAGTACTTTGTCATGATAAAGTAATATTGTGTATAAATGACTAGAAGTGCCTTCCTCATTAAATAAAAACTTAATTGACTTTCACAATCTTTTTGGGACATTAACATAACCTGCAGACTCAGGTATTGCGAATTAAGTATGTATTTACAATGAGTAGACATGAGAACAGAATGATCAGAGATCAGCTTTGGATGCCTTTTTGAATTGAATTTAGAAGGAAGTGAAAGGTGTGAATTGGCAGCAAGGAGTCGGGAAAGCTGTGGGATAGAGGGTCTGTGCAGAGCCTATTGTGTTCAGGAAATGGCAACAGAGTGGAGTTAATAAATGCCCCTTGCCCCCGACAGATATGTCTTCTGTCTCTTTCATCTATATACTCTTATCCCTGTCCTAGGACGTCTTCTTTCCTTTTCTGTGTGCCTGAGTCTTACCTTCTCTTCATAATCTAGTTCAGGTCCTACTTTTTCTGTGAAAGTTTTTCCTACTTTCACAGTTTTTCCTGACTCTTGTCTACTTGGATTTCTTCCTTCCCTAAGATCTTCCCTTCCAAAAGATATCTAGTCTATACTACATATTTTGTGGCTTTTTATTCTTCTTTTTGAAGTTTTTAGCCTATTTTTCTAATGAGATTGTCAGCTTTTTGAGGTCAAGGGCTAAGTCTTCTACTTGTTTATCTCTTAAATCTTAGCACAGTGTTGGGGATAGTTAAAAGTAGTTAAATATTTGAGATTGTGTCAATCTGTCCTTTAACTTTTATAATATACCAGGGAAGGAGATCTTACTTTGTATTTCTTGCCTTCCATTTTTTGTATGTAGCCATATATGTACAGCTTGCCTTCCTCCCTGTGGAAAATCTGCAGTAATCAGTGAGAAAATGAATTAGAGAATGGAAGGAGCAAGCTGGGGCTTGGAGCGATATCTTTTGATCCCATATCCTGTGTTCTTTCTTCTGAAGTGTGCTGCTTCCCAAGTCCCTTGTTGTTATTGGTTGCCATTGAGTCATTTCTGACTCAGGGTGACTCAGTTTATTACAGAGTAGAACTGCTCCATACAATTTTCTTAGCTGTAATCTTTTTTTTTTTTTAATTAGGATTTGGGTGAAGATTTACAGAGTAAATTCACTTTTCATACAGCAGTTCACATATACTTTGTCTCATGTCATTGACCAAAATTT
>NW_006921621.1:16899748-16904645 GCF_000298275.1 Orycteropus afer afer
TGTTTGCTTTCACTGACAACTCAGTACTGTATATGCAAAAGGGTTCATATTTGTTGTCTGTACTGCCCATGTAACTCTCTATGTCTTTCTCATCCTCAATTCTTAGCTGTAATCTTAATGAAAGGAGATCATCAGGCCTTTTATTCCATGGCACCAGTGGGTGGGTGGTACCTCTGGGTGGTTTTGAAATGCCAACCTTTAGATTAGCTGTCAGATACAAGCCATTTGTGCCATGTAGGGACATTTAAGGAACAGAAATGTATTTTCTCACAGTTCAGGAGGTTAGGTGTCTGAATTCATGTTGATAGCTCTTGGGGAAGGTGCTCCCTGTCTACTCTGCATTCCTTGGAGTTCTCCATGTGGCATCTGTCTTTCCCCATCTGTGCTTACTTGCTTCTGTGTCTGATCACCTTTTATATCTCACAAGTGGTTAAGATTAAAACATATCCTACACTGGTAAAGACCCTTATTGATATAACAAAGAAAGCCCTATTCCCAAATGGGATTATACCTACAGGTATAGGAATTTATGACAGATGTTTTTGGGGAACATAATTGCACCCTCAAAATTCATGTCCTTCCTACATGTAAAAACATTCACTCTATAACATTATCTCAAAGTCTTAACGCATTCCCGCATCAACTCTAAGTCCCAGATCTCATCTTCTGGATCATCTAAATCAAGTATGACTCTGGGTTTGTTCCATGCTGGGGCAAAATTTCCCTAGATATTTTCCAGGAGCTCACTGTTGCCTTCAGGATGAAGTCCAAACTTCTTGAGGGATGATAGGTAAGACTTCTCACAGCTTGGCCCCAGCCTGCTTTTCTAGCCTTGTGCTCAGGTATTTCCCTTTGCTGCTTTTGTGGGGCCATTTCTTATGTATTCTAAGTGGGAGGGGGTCAACATAGGTAGGGCTGGACAGAAGAAGACAGAGGTGCTGCTTCATTTGGCATGCCCAAATGCTGTTACTTTTATTTTATTTTACTAATTGCATAGCATATGATACATGCAGACGGATATATGTAAAGTATGTGAGAATTATTAATCATCATAATTAAGCATTCATCTGTGAGCTCACCACTCACCTTAAGAACTAGATCATTATTAACACTATTGAAGTTCCCTCTGTGCCCCTTACTTTTCTCTGTAGAGCAGGCTGGGTTTTACCACATGCTGCCTCACCTGCTGGTCCTCTTTCTTCCTCTTTGGAAAAGTTGTGAGTGTGGGGATTCCCCCACAAAGACTGCTGAGGTAATGCCAGATTGCCACCTGGCCTTGTTCCATGCATTTCACTCTATTCTGGGGTTTGCTGACAAAGTAGGTGGTGATGAGCGGTATTTCTGTCCCTCGCAGGTCAGCCTGGGAAGCTGATGTATGTGATGCACAATTCAGAGTATCCTTTGAGCTGCTTCGCCCTCTTTGAGAATGGCCCTTGCCTTATTGCTGACACCAACTTTGATGTGCTCATGGTGAAGCTCAAGGGCTTTTTCCAGAGTGCAAAAGCCAGCAAGATTGAAACCCGGGGCACCCGTTACCAGTACTGTGACTTCCTAGTGAAGGTGGGCACGGTCACAATGGGGCCCAGCGCCCGGGGCATCTCTGTGGAGGTAAGACTGTGGTGAAATAGGACCAAGGATGTGCTGAAGGGGCTACTTGGCAAGTCACTTGTAAATATCAAACAGATTTATGCCTACCTGATGCGTGTCTCCAGAATATCTGTGCTCCCTCTCCCTGCATCTTTTGGCCCTTTCTTTAATCACTCAGGGAATCTCTAGTGTGGGATGAGAAATGCGAAGCCAGGTTCACAGCAAGTAGAAAGCTTAAGAAGACTGGTTTGCTGGAGAAAGAAGGAGTAGTCAAGAGAGGCAGGTGAATTATGATGTGGAGGGCCTAATCATCCATCACAAGAAGGTCTGTAGCAGCCCAGGATGACTTTCAGTGCAGTTACCTTTTGGGAAGTGGGCCTTAAATCAATATGTCCACACACTTCTTTTTAGTATGCTTTAAAACGAGTCTCAGATGTTGTGTAGCAATGATATGTATCTGTTTTTCGATACAGTGTCTGCTTTCTTTCATGGTAGAGGTATGTGTACATGTGTGTGATGACTTTATCTTTGAGGGTAAAGATATAGAAAATGGCCAAGAGGGAATATGCTAGCAGTTGGCTTTGGGACCAGTGAAAGTCCACAATCTACCAAAACCCACTGAAACCCATTGCCATCGAGTCAGTTCTAACTCATAGCAACCCTATAGGACAGATTAGAACTGCCCCATAGAGTTTCCAAGGCTGTAAATCTTTATAGAAGCAGACTGCCACATTTTTCTTATGTGGAACAGCTAATGGGTTTGAACCACCAACCTTTTGGTTAGCAGCCAAATGCCTTAACCACTGTGCCACAAGAGTTCCTCTGACAATCTACCAGGTGCTCTAAATACCATGTGAGATAGAAAAAGAAATAAGCTACAGGACCTGCCTTTTTAAAACTTATGATTTAATTTGGAACAAAACTCAAAATCATAAACAAATGACCAGGTTTTCTGGTCTGATAGAGGCTGGTAAGACCCCCAAGACTATGGTCCCTACTTATCCTTCAGGTCTGGAACTAAACTTACTCCTGTGGTTTCCAGCCAAACAATAGACAGGCATATAGGGTGAACATTTACATCAAGTAGATACACTCTTTAGAGCAGTCAGTTGTGGGAGAACAGAAGGGCAGTGTTTGCACAGGGAGATAGCTTAGGGGGCAGGAATGCATAGGAAAGGAGGACACAGGGAAGAGGTAACTACAGGGAGGAAGTGGGAAGAGAGCTGTTACATTGTGGTGAATTGCAGTCAATATCATGAAACAATGTGTTTGAACTGCTGTATGGAAAATGAATTTGTTCTGTAAACTCTCACCCAAATCACAATAAAAATAAAAAAATGTTTTTGATTTAATGAGAGTGCAAGGCCAACACACACAAACTATATTTGAAATAAGTTTGTAAGAAATGCCATAAAAGAGGCAAAAATTGTTCTGAGAATTCAGAGGCCAGTAAGATCACTACTGACTATGAGGATTGCAATGATATCTATAGAGTAGTATTGAAGTTGTTGTGTGACATTGAGTCAATTCTGCCATAGAGGACAGAGCAATACTGCCTTATAGGGTTTCTAAGGGTGTGATTTTTATAGACCACCACTTGTCTGACACTTTGTTGTACTGTGGTGGCTTGCATGCTGCTGTGATGGTGGAAGCTATGCCACCAGTATTTCAAATACCAGCAGGGTCATCCATGGTGGACAGGTTTCAGTGGAGTTTCCAGACAAAAACAGACTAGGGAGGAGCACCTGGCATTCTGCCTCTGAAAAAATTGGCCAGTGAATAATTTTGGATAATTATGAATATCCATATGAATAATGAATAATTGTGAACTTTATGAATAATTGTGGAACAGTGTCTAATATACCATATTTTTTTTGCATATAGTGTGCCCATGGAAATAATGCACCAATACATATAAAATGTACCATGCACACAGGAAGTAGTGAATGAGGGGTTATGTGGTTTGCATCCTCTAAAAATCCCCACATAATGCATTATTTGCATAAAAATACATTAGTGCCAGAAGATAAGCCCCTCAGATTGGAAGGCACTCAGAACAGACTGGGGAAGAGCTACCTCTCAAAGTAGAATTGACCTTAATGATGTGGAGGGAGTAAAGCTATCAGAACCTTCATTTGCTGATGTGGCATCAGTCATAGTGAGAAGAAACAGCTCCAAACATCTGTTAATAATTGGAACATGGAATATATGAAATATAAATCTAGGAAAACTGGAAGTCATTAAAAAATGAAATGGAATGCATAAAGATAGATATCCTCGGCATTAATTACCTAAGACTGGTATTGGCCATTTTGAATCAAACAAACATAGGGTCTGCTACGCTGGGAATGACATGTTAAAGAGGAATGTCATTACATTTATCATCCAAAAGAATATTTTAACATTAATTCTGAAGTATAATACTGTCAACAATAGGAAAATATCCATACACCTACAAGGAAAACCAGTTAACATGACTATTACCAAATTTATACACCAACAACTAATGTCAAAGATGAATGAATTGAAAGTCTTTACCCACTTCTGTAGTCTGAACTTGATAAAACATGCAATCAAGAGGAACTGATAATTACCAGTGGAATATGAAAGTTGGACACAAAGAAGGATCAGTAGTTGTAAAATAGGGATTTAGTGATAGAAATGACTTGGGAGAGCCTATGATAGAATTTTGCAAGACCAATGACTTACTCATTGCAAGTATCTTTGTTCAACTATATTGTTGGATGGTGTTGTCCATGACAATACCTGTGGACCTCAATGGATGGAATACACAGGAATCAAATTGAAAGAGGCAATGGAGAAGGTCAGTATCATCAGTCAGAACAAGGCCAGGAACCAGGTATGTAACAGGCCATCAGTTGCTCATATATGAGTTCATGTTGAAGATGAAGAAAATTAAAACAGGTCCACAATAACCAAAATACAAGCTTTAGTATATCCTATCTGAATTTAGAGACCATCTCAAGAATAGATTTGATGCACTGAACACTTAAAGACTGAAGACCAGAGGAGTTGTGGGATGACATCAAGGATATCATACATGAAGAAAGTAAGAAATCATTCAAAAGACAGGAAAGAAGGAAAAGACCAAAATGGATGTCAGAAGAGACTCTGAAACTTGCTCTTAAATATAGAGTAGCTAAAGTGAATGGAAGAAATGATGAAGTGAAAGAAATGAACAGATTTAAAAGGGCAGCTCCAGAAGGCAAAGTAAAAAGTGTATAATGAAATGCAAAGGCCTGGAGTTAGAAAACCAAAATGCATGCTTGGCATTTTTTTTTTTTTTTTT
>NW_006921621.1:16905139-16907755 GCF_000298275.1 Orycteropus afer afer
ATGGTGTACCAGTCACCTGGACTAATTATTTCCATGTGTCTTTGGTTTTCTTCATTCTTCTTTGTTCTGGACAAGGAGAGACCCATCGTTGCATCTAGATGGCTGCTTGCAAGCTTTTAAGATCCCAGTAGTTACTCACCAAAGTAGGATGCAGAACAGTATTTTGTATAGTATGTTATGGTAATTGAGCTTGATGTCCCCTGCAACTATGGTCCCGAACCCACAGGTCCAACTACTCGCTACCTCTGGGTCACTGGCTGTGGTCAAGAAGTGACAGCAACCTTGCCCCTTGTCAGCTCTACTGTATACCTGGGAATTCTTACAGAGCATACAAATACACTTGCAGAAACATTGTCTGCCAACCTTATACATGATCTTGGCCATACTCCCCCCTGCATAGACATACTTAATCGTTCAGCCTGTGCACCCATCTATCCATCCATATATCAGTATTTCTGCTTGGCATTTTTTAAGCTGAAAGAAGTGAAGAAAGAATTAAAGCCTCAGGTTGGCAGTATTGAAGGATTATATTGGCATCATGTTGAATGATGCAGGAAGCATTAAAAAAGACAGAAGGAATAGACAGAGTCATTATACCAAAAATAATTGATCATTGTTCAAACATTTTAAGAGGTAGCTTATGACCAGGAACTGATGATATTAAAGGAAGAAGTCCAAGTTGTGCTGAAGGCACTGGCAATAAACAAGGCTTCAGAAATTGATAGAACACCCATTGAGATGTTTTGACAAATGGATGCAGCTCTCGAGGTGCTCATTTGTTTATGGCAAGAAATTTGGAAGACAGCTACCTGGCCTGTTGACTGGAATAGATCCATATTTGTGCCCATTCCAAAGACAGGTGATCCAACAGAATATGAAAATTGTCAAACAATACCATTAATATCATATGCAACCAAAATTTTGCTGAAGATAATTAAAAACAATTGCAGCAGTAGATCGACAGAGAACTGCCAGAAATTCAAACCAAATTCTGAAGAGGATGTGGAATGTGCAACATCATTGCTGATGTCAAATGGATCTTGGCTGAGAGCAAAGAATGCCAAGAATATTTACCTGTGTTTTATTGACTATACAAATAGTCTGTGTGGATCATAGCAAATTATGGATAACATTGCACAGAATGGGAATTCTAGAACACTTAATTGTACTCATGTGGAACCTGAACATAGACCAAGAGGCAGTTACTTGAAGAGAACAAAGGATACTGCATGGTTTAAAATCAGGAAAGGTGTGTATCAGGGTTGTGTCCTTTTACCATAGTTATCCAAGCTGTATGCTGAGCAAATAATCTGAGAAGATTGACTGTATAAAGAACGTGACATCAGGATTGGAGGAAGATTTCATCAACAACTTGTGATATCTAGATGACACAATCTTGCTTGCTGAATGTGAAGAGGAATTAAAGCACTTACTGATGAAGAAAGATCAAAGACTACAGCCTTCAGTATGGATTACACCTCAACATAAAGCAAAAATCCTCACAATTGGATTAACAAGCAATATCATAATAAATGGAGAAAAGATTGATGATGTCAAGGATTTCATTTTACTTGGATCCACAATCAATGCTCATGGAAGCACTGGTCAAGAAATCAAATGATACTACATTGGGCAGATCTGCAGCAAAGACCTCCTTAAAGTATTAAAAAGTAAATATTTCACTTTGAAGACTAAGGTGTGCTTGACATAAGCCATGGTATTTTCACCTCATATGCATGGGAAAGCTGGACAGTGAGTAAGGAAGACCGGAGAAAAATTGATGCCTTTGAATTACGGTGTTGGTAAACAATATTGAATATACCATGGACTTCCAGAGGAATGAACAAATCTGTTTTGGAAGAACTACAGCCAGAATGCTCCTTAGAAATAAAGATAGTAAAACTTCATCTCATGTCTTGTGGATATGTTAATCTGGAGTCCCTGGAGGATGACATCATGTTTCGTAAAACAGAAGGACAGTGAAAAAGAGGAAGACTCTCAACGAGATAGACTGACACAGTAGCTGCAACAGTAGGCTCAAACATAACAACAATTGTGAGGATGGTGTGGGACTGGGCAGTGTTTTATTCTGTTGTACAGAGGGTTGCTATGAGTCAGAACCAACTCTGTGATACCTAAGAACAACAACAATCTTTACCAAAGCAGACTGCTACATCTTTCTCCTGTGGAGTGACTGGTGTGTTTGAACCACCAACCTATCAGTTAGTAGCTGAGTGTTTAACCATTGTGCCTCCAGAATTTAAGTGTTGTTGTTGTTGTTAGGTGCCATTGAGTCATCTCTGACTCATAGCATTCCTGTGAACAGCAGAACAAAACACTGCCCAGTCTTGTGCCAGCCTCATGATCCTTGCTATACCTGAGACCATCGTTGCAGCCACTGTGTCTGTCCATCTTATTGAGGGCCTTCACTTTCTTCGTTGACCCTCCACTTTACCAAGCATGATATCCTTCTCCAGGGGATGGTTCCTTCTGACAACATGGCCAAAATAGGTGAGATAAAGTATGGCCATTCTCACTTCCAAAGAGCATTCTGGCTGCACTTCTTCCAAGAGAGATTTGTTAGTCCTTTTAGCAGACCATGGTACTCTTAGCATT
>NW_006921621.1:16908315-16915569 GCF_000298275.1 Orycteropus afer afer
AGAGTTGTGTCATCTGCATATCACAGGTTGTTAATGAGTCTTCTTCCAGTCCTGATGCCACATTCTTCTTCATGTAATTCAGCTTCTCAGATTATTTGCTCAGCATACACGTTGAATAAGTATGGTGAAAGGGTACAACCTTGACGCACTCCCTTCTTGATTTTGAACCATGCGGTTCTGTTCAGAACCCCTTGTTCTGTTCGAACAACATTCTCCTGATCTATGTACAGGTTCCTCATGAGTACAATCAAGTGTTCTGGAATTCCCATTCTTCTCAATGTTATACATAATTTGTTAGGATCTACACAGTCAAATGCTTTTGCATAGTCGATAAAACATAAGTAAACATCTTTCTGGTATTTGCTTTCAGCTAAGATCCATCTGACATCAGCAATGATATCCCTCATTCCACATCCTCTTCTGAATCCAGCTTGCATTGCTAGAAGCTCTCTATCAATAGATAGATAAAAACCTGCAACGGTTTTTGAATTGTCTTCAGTAAGATTTTACTTGCATGTGATATTAATGATACCAAACCAAACCAAACTCATTCCTGTCGAGTCCAGTCCGACTCATAGCAACCCCTCCTTGGGTTTCTGAGGCGATATCACTATGGAAGTAGATTGTCCAATCTTCCTTCTGAGGAGTGCTTGGTGGGTTTGAACTGCCAACCTTCTGGTTAGCAGTCAAATGCCTTAGGCACTATGCCCCCAGAGCTCCTGATATTAATGATATTGTTTGATAATTTCCACATTCTGTGGGATCACTTTTCCTTGGAATGGGTGCAAATATGGATAGTTGGCCAGGTAGCTATCTTCCGAATTTCTTGGCATAGCCAAGTGAGTACCTCCAGCGGGGCATCTGTTTCTTGAAACATCTCAATGGGTATTCCGTCAATTCTTGGAGCCTTGTTCTTCACCAATTCCTTCAGTGCAGCTTCAACTTTTTTCTTCAATAGCACTGGTTCTTGATCATACACCATTTCCTGAACAGCGACAATTCTTTTTGGTATGGTGACTCTGTATTCCTTCCATCTTTTGATGCTTCCTGCATTTTTCAATGTTTTTCCCATAGAATCTTTCAATATTGCAACTCAAAGCTTAAGTTTTTTGCTCAGTTCTTTAAGCTTGAGAAATGCTTAAAGAAAAGAAGAAGTGTGTTCTTCCCTTTTGGTTTTCTAACTCCAGGTCTTTGCACATTTCATTATAGTAATTGGCTTTGTCTACTCGAGCTGCTCTTTGAAATCTTCTGTTCAGCTCTTTTATCTTGTCATTTCTTCCATTTGCTTTAGCTGCTCTCCACTCAAGGGCAAGTTTCAGAATCTCTTCTGACATCCATTTTGGTCTTTTCTTCTTTTCTTGTCTTTTTAATGACCTCTGGCTTTCTTCATGGATGATATTCTTGATGTCATCTCACAATTCCTCTAGTTTTTGGTCATTGGTGTTCAGTGCATCAAATCTTCTTTAAATGGTCTCTAAATTCAGGAGGGATATTATCAAGGTTATATTTTGGCTTTCGTGGATTTGTTTTAATAGTCTTCAACTTCAGCTTGAACATCGTCTGTTCCACAGCTAGCTGGCCTTGTGTTGGCTGAAGATATTGAACTTCTCCATTGCCTCTTGCCACAGATGTAGTCAGTCTGATTCCTGTGTATTCCATCTATGAAGTTCGTGTGTATAGTCGTTGCTTATGTTGTTGAAAAAGGTATTTGCAATAAATATGTCATTGCTCTTGCAAAATTCTATCATGCAATCTCCAGTATTATTTCTATCACCAAGGTCATATTTTCCAATTACCGGTAACTCTTTGTTTCAAATTTTTGCATTCTAGTCACCAGTGATAATCAACACATCTTGATTGCATGTTCAGTGAATTTCAGACTACAAAATTGGTAGAAATCTTCAATTTCCTCATCTTTGGCTTTGGTGGTTGGTGTGTAAATTTGAGTAATAGTAGTATTAATTGGTCTTCCTTATAGGCATATGGATATTATCATATCACTGACAGCGTTGTACTTCAGGACAGATCTTGAAATACTCTTTGTGAAGGTGAATGCTACACCATTCCTCTTCAATTTGTCATTCCCAGCATAGTAGATCATATGATTGTGTGATTCAAAATGGCCAAAACCGGTCCATTTCAGCTCACTAATGCCTAGGATATCGATCTTTATGCGTTCCATTTCATTTTTGACAACTTCCAATTTTCCTAGATTCATACTTTGTACATTACATGTTCCATTAATGGCTGTTTGCATCTGTTTATACTCATTTTGAGTCATGCCACATCAGCCAATGGAGTTTCCAAAAGTTTTATTCTATCAATATTGTTAAGGTCATCTCTACTCTGAGTAGTTAGCTCTTCCCTAGTCAAACTTTGAGTGCCTTCCGACTTGATGGACTCATCTTCTGGCACCTTGGGCCCTGCCCTTAAAAATAGAGCCGCCCTCAAGTGAAAAGCATTCTCCAAGCCCTGGGCCTGTCTACCTTAGTCCCCAGACTTAACAAAGAGCTGCCCCCAAGCAAAAAGCAGCCCCTAGCCCTGGTCCCACTGGGCCCTGGCCTTACAGAGTTGCCCCAAAGCAAAGAGCAGCCCCGAAGCCCTGGGCCCGCCTACCTCAGGCCCTGGCCCCGCCTACCTCAGGCCCTGGCCGTAATAAACAGCCACCCCCAAGTGAAAAGCAGCCCCCATCCCCCAGAATTTAAGTAAGGACTTAAAATGTAGAGACATGGGGCTTCTATGAGTGGGAATTGATTGATTGGCAATGGGTTTGGTTTTTGGTTCTTTCCTCCTAGTTCGTTACATAGTTTCTGGGGTCTTAAAAACATGCAAGCAGCAGCTATCCAGGGCACAACAGTTGGTCTCTTTTTGCCTAAAGCAACAGAGAAAGGAGAGTCAGGAGTAGGAGAAAGTGGAATGTGTGGCTAATTGCCTAAGTTGTCTATGGACAGCTGCCTCCTCTGCCAGGAGACCAGAAGAAATGGATGGTGCCAGGCTATAGATTCTACAGAAGAATCTTTAATTAAATTGTTCAGTAATGGTAGCCCAGCACCATCCATTCTGTAGAAGAATCTTTGATCAAAAGGAGAATGCAGAACAGAATTTCAAATTCTCATGGACACCGTAGTTCTAGAGCCATCGAGTTTCGTTGAATCCCTGAAACTATTGCTCTGAGATAATCTTTAAACCTTAAACTAAAAACATCCCCAAAAGTCTTTAAACCAAACAGTAGTGTAGCTTAATTTAAAGAATGTGTACTTTGAGCACTGTGCTGTTTTAAGATCTGTCTATATGGGATCAAAGTGACAACAGCAACTGTAAACGTGAGATAGAAATCTTTGGGGGCAGTGTTTATGTTAATGGGGGAGGAACAACTCAGAAAAGGAGGATGAGAATGGTTACAAAACTTGAAGAATATAATCAATATCACTAAATTGTACATGTAGAAATGGTTGAATTGGTGTTAGGTTTTGCTGTGTATATTCTCAGCAACAACAAAAAATTTTAAAAAAATAAAGAGGTAGAAGCATGGGAACAGGTAGGTTGTAGGAAACATCCAAGATGTGGGAAAGGGCATTAGTGCAGTTTATTGCTCTGAAACTCCAGGAACCTCTAGGGCCACATTTCCTAACCCTTTTCAGCTTTGATACATTTTGGACTTGCCAAGACCTACTAGAAACCTCCTGTTTATTTATATTCTACATTTCTACCTTTGTAGTACAAACACACTCCAGCTATTTCTTTACCTGTTTGTTTTTATGGTTACGAATAATTTCCCTCTACCAATGTCTCTAATAAAAAACTAAGAGAGGAAGATGAGAAAATCTAAGGTGTATATCCTTTTGTCTCTGCCACATTGGTTGGGTAAAACTATTAAGGTCACAGCCTAGGCTAGGTGTACTTTGCCAGTAATGTTTGCTCTTGAAGAGAGTTATGGGCATATCTGTATATTTTGCTCTCTACTGGTCCCACACTCCCTGCCCACACACATACATATTCTTTCTTTCAGTTTTCTTTCCAAGAATTTTCCTGAATCTTCCTGTACTTGAATCTTTACTCAGAAAAGCAGAGACATAATCCTTAGATAATCTGAAGGGTCCTAGATCTGCCTATGGGCTTGTGGGAAGGCTGGGGGTTGGCACAAATCCAAGATGAGAATATCAAAGAAGATGCTTAATGGGAACACTACTGGGTGTGTCTAATTCCTCATATTTGGGTTGAATATTTTCTGTGTATCAGCACTGTGGTAGAAGGTATGTGTCTTTGGCTTAGGGTTGGGGAAGATGGGAGCAGGTGGCAGGAGATTCAAGAGATGCAAGAGACCTCACCCTTGCCCTCACTCACCCTCAGTCTCTATTCCTTTGGCCCCCAGGTGGAGTATGGTCCCTGTGTGGTAGCCAGTGACTGCTGGAGCCTGCTGCTCGAGTTCCTACAGAATTTTCTAGGCACCCACACGCCTGGGGCTCCCACGGTGTTTGGGAACAGACATGATGCTGTGTATGGTCCAGCAGATACTATGGTACAGTACATGGAACTCTTCAACAAGATCCGCAAGCAGCAGCAGGTGCCAGTGGCTGGGATTCGTTAGTGACTGGCAGCTGCCTGGCTGAGCTCTGACATCAAGGGGACTCCCCAGGAAGAGTAGGTAGTGCACCCTCAGGCTGTCAGCCCCCAGAAACTGGGGGCAGTCATGGAGGCTTCTGTCTGTCCTCCAGTTCCCAGCTGTGGCTTTTGTTCTGGGACTCCTCTACCCTGGGCCCTACACACAGCCTCCCAACAGCTGTCTCTCCCCAAGCCTTACTGGACTCAGCTTGTCCTGGAGAATGATAATTAGGAAAACTGGAGAAGTTTGGACCTTTTCTACTTTAGAAGAAAAGATAGGATAGGGGTGTCCCTGCCTAGTGTTGGTGGGGAAAGTAGTCTGTATCTCCAGCTGTTTAAGAATTTGGCATCACCCCACAAGTGGACAGGCTGCATTTTGTGTTTGGATTATGCTATAATAAAGGCCTCTTCCTTCACTCAAAGGGTGTGGCTGGGTCTGTGTCCTGGAGGTAGGATAGAAGGCAGAATTTTTGGGAGGCTCTCTTTTTCTGACCTGTTTGTTGGAGAGAATTGACTTCTGTAGAGTGTTACCTGAATCATTTGAAGTCTTTCTCTGGCATCTTTTCAATCTGTTGTGAATTATGTTAAACCATAGGGTAAGGTGGTAGAACAAAAAGAACCAAAAGTATAGTGACTCTTACCAGATAGAAGTTTATGTTTTCCTCCTAATAGTCCAGAGGCAGGCAGATGATCAAAGACAAATTTAACTATATAAGGTCATCAGGAACTCAGGGTTCCTACTATCTTGTTCAGCTAACACCGAGGGTGTTGTCCTTATCCACAGGTTAAAGCAGACTAATAAGTTACATGTTTGCTTTTCACTGGGGAAGAGACAGAGTGAAGGGGAAAAAAAAAAAATGTTTCATTTTTAAAGGATAGAATCTGGAGTTGTGCAAATCACTGTGGCCACGCTTTGCTGAAAAGGATCTGGAAAACGTAGCTGCTTATCTGGGTGGTCATATGCCCAGTTAAAACCCAGGGAATCTGTGACTAAAAGATGAAGGGGAATATGGATTTTGGGGCACAGTTGGTGGCCTCTGTTACACAGAGCTCAATGGATTTAACTAGGATTGCTCTTGGCTGTTATTTTGTAATTAATACCCTGTAACTAAGACATTTTTTTATGAGTTGTATTGGAGTAAGGGCTGATCCCAGAGTCACTTCCAAATTAGCTGGATTAGTGATACTAGGAAGTCAATTCCGTACCCCTCACCTAAATCTTGACCTTCCCCAGCCCTCAAAGCCAGCACTGGCATTGAAGCTGTTCCAGTTTTCATGTTCACAGACTTATGATAGACGGTTGACTCTGATTCACCCACTATACTGCATGAGCTCTTTCTCTTGGTCTCATTCATTTGAGCCTCTAGGCTGCTCATTGTACTCCCATTCATTCCCATTGCCTGCCCACCCCACTCAGAAATGTTAGAGAAATGTTCAGCCAGGCTGACACACTCAGAGATGACCTTAGGCAATCTGCTCAGGTACATACTGTAGTGTTGTCATCTGTAGCTACCCTCACAAGAGCAGAAACTGGGAAACTACAAGGACCTTGCCTATATGCCACCTTGGTACTTTTGCCAGAGCCATACAAAAATTTGCTAGCCTTGACTGTTGGCAGGACAGCTTTAAAGCTCATCTCCTTAGAGTCAATGTAAAAAGGTAAGATTGTGGCTCCCAGAGAGCTCATGCAGAGAGGTGAAGGTGGAGTCAGGACTGGACTTGAAACTCAGGGCTCCTGATTATCAGCATGTGCCAAAGTGGCACTGGACCTCTGTGGAGTGCCAGGTGGTTTCAGGTAGAATGTGGAAAATATTTTTATATTAGTACTTATGTCTTATTCTAAGGTATATTAGAGAAAAGTATAACCAGTACTTTATGCCTTGGGATAAGGGTAAGAAACATTGTATTCTATGAGACATCAGTCCATTTTTTTGTAACCATGGATGGTTCCTGCTGTGACTGTGCTTTCCTGTTTCCTCAGTGCTGTTGTGATTCTCTGTACCCCTGGTCCCATGATGCCTCCTGCTTGCTTTTGTCAGATCTTGAGCCTGAGCAGGAAACTGAGTATCAGGTAGCCTTACCTCCCTTCTTCTGCCAATTTATTGGCATCACTGCTCCACTGAAGGAAATACCTAGGGACTGGCCATTCCTCCCTACCACCAGATCTACCCTGACCCAATGTGTACAGTATTAATTCCTAAGGTTTCAGGGTGAGTCAGTAAGACTTTTCTCTCCAAATTCTAGAGGGTAAGGGGAACAGTTAGAAATTCCCACCTATGCATGTCTTTCAGGTGTCAAAAGTTGAGACTCTTAGAAATACACATATATAGAAGCCAAAGGGCTGGACAGTTTTGAGGACATTCATAGTAGATGTCAAGCCAGGCAGGACTGGTGTGTGGCCTTGCGGTTTCTAAGCCTAAACCTATAACTCCCAATCCCTCCTTTCCCTTGTCACAGCCTCCCTCCCGGTATCTATTGCTGTTTTAGTGGCTTAGGCTGCAGGCCCTGATCACTATTACCTGTGGAATGGCTTAACCAATTGTACTACAAATTTGTATAGCCCTTCTATTTTCTGTTTCATTGATTTCTGCTCGAATCTTGATTATTTCCTTCCTTCTGGTGACTGTGGGCTTTTCTTGCTGTTCTTTCTCT
>NW_006921621.1:16919659-16921773 GCF_000298275.1 Orycteropus afer afer
CTTCTGTGTCTGTGTTAATTGGTTTCCCTTTTCTTTGTTGAAGAGGGTCTGTGCAATCCTTCTGCCTAGTCCGCCATCTTGCCCCGCCTCTGTACTACAAATTTGGACTTATCCTGGGTTTCAGTGTCTTAGACCTTTAAATAATCACTTTTGGCAAGTGTGGGCTGTTTTCCAAGGTAAGTTTCTGCCATTATATAGAGCATTCCCAGATCAGTCTTTTGGGATAGAAAGGACCCTAAGGCCACCTAGTTTGACCATCATTCAATACTCAAAGTCTCTTTTATACCATCCCTAAAAGGTCCTGCATCCTTGGCTTGGCCTCCTTTGGAGAAATCCCTGCCTTGTGTTTATAATCTGTGTAATTTTTTCTCATTTAACTCCTAAAAAAAAAACCAAACCAAACTCACTGCTGTCAAGTTGAATCTGACTCATAGTGACCCCTCCATGGGTTTCCGAGGTGGTATTTCTACGGAAGTAGATTGCACACACACACACATACACACACAACCTTTTAGACATGGGTAGGAGTAAATATGTATGAAGCAGTCTTTATAGCTTCCATTGTGGCCCCAGGAGTTACTCTTCCATTATGACACACTCCAAGGGATCTGAAAATTGTTCTCTTATAATGGAATTTTACATAATGAGTATATTTTCATTTTTCAGAATGAGGTGATTGATGAAGTAGAGAAATAGTTACTTGCCTCTGTAGCGAAATTAACAGATATAAAAAAATTTCTTGGGATCATTAGGGCACAGATTCCTAATTCTCTTGCATTCTTTATTTCCCAACATACCCCTGCCCCACCAAATATCAGAACTATTTTTAAGGCTAATATGAATTCTATTGAATTTTCTTTGGAAGCTTTTTAAAAGAGAGTATTTAGGAACCACATTTATAGATCCTGTTGTTGTTATGTGCCATTGAGTCACACCCGACTCATAGTGACCCCCCCTTGGGTTTCCGAGGCAGTATCACTATGGAAGTAGATTGCCCAACCTTCCTTTCAAGGAGTGTCTGACAGGTTTGAACTGCCAGCCTTCTGGTTAGCAGTCAAGTGCCTTAGGCACTACGTTACCAGAGCTCCTTTATAGATCCTAGATTATCCCAAAGACAGAATTTGAAATTGGAAATGTTTTGTTGTGTAGGAAAGGCAAGGTTAGGGATGCGGCAGTGCCATGTGTTCTGAGACAGTTTGCTAGAGGGACAAGAACATTGCTTTAGGAGACAGATCATTGAGTGGTGGCCAAAGCACTCACCTGATTTGTGAGGTAGCTTCAGTCAGGCTGGCCTCTCTGGATCTAATCTGTAAAATGGGAATAAGGTTACCTACTTTCTGTATTTCTTAGGGTTGTTGAGAGGTCTGGGGAACAGACGTGAAGAGTGCTTTGTAGGCAAGGAGAGGCCCTCTCCACTTCTGCGTCGTCTTAATGATGCTGACTGTATTGGTTGGCTGTATGATGGTTGGTTAGGATGTTTAAGATGGGAGCTTTTGGGGTCACTGTTGCTTGGTAGCAGGTTAAAATTCTCCCCTAGAACAAAGAGTGTTTTTGTTACAGAAAATACACAGCGCAGGGAAAGTATTTGTCATACAGGTATATTTATTATAACCAGATCAGTGAGCACAGTTATGTAGACATGGAAATACATTTTTAATACTTAAATAAGTGTTAAAAATATGTTTTCAATACTTACTCATAGTGCTGAAATTTACTTGTTTTCCTGCAACTTAAATGGAAGAGGTCACCAGGCTTTTTTTGAAGAAAAAAAAGTATAACAGTTACTATATCTTTTACGTATAACAAATCCATACTCATTTCCCCTCATCCGTAAGCTTTAGTCTTGCCCATCTCTGAACTGCTCTTTTTTTTTTTTTAATGCAATGTATGATTGTACTTTTAATCAATTGTGTCTTTAAAGGAAGTTCAGTGTTTCTGATAGTATTTTTCATTCTTCATTGATGAATAAACCTAAGCTCTTAACTATGAAGCTACTAATAAAACCTTTTTGTTAGCCATCCATAAAACCTCTTCATATTTGAATTACCTACAATAGGCTGCTGCTTGTTCTCCATGCCTTTAGTTAATACATGGTTCTCAAACTGTTTTGTCTC
>NW_006921621.1:16921873-16945253 GCF_000298275.1 Orycteropus afer afer
TGAAGATTTACAGAGTAAATTCACTTTTCATACAGCAGTTCACATATACTTTGTCTCATGTCATTGACCAAAATTTACAATGCAGCAGCTCCCCTCCCATTCCCTTTATATTTTTTAAAAAAGTATTGAGAACCCCAAAAAGCTTCAGTTTATGTAGGTTATGACTATTGATATTTATCTTATGACTTAAAAAAATTAATATTAATTCATTTAAAGGTAACAGTAAACCCATTACACATTAACATAAATAAAATATTTTTAATGAAACTGATTATTTTTCAAAACAAAATTAGAGCGGCATTAATATTTTTGCAAATATCTTGAATGTCTGGCTTAAGAGAATATAGCTGGAGTTTCGTATATGCTTCTGCGTTCATTCTGTGACAATATATTGTTTTTGTTGTAGAATATGAAGAAAGTCCAACCTACACAGGAATAGTTGGAAAAAGGGAAGAGTATATTAATAATCCTTTCAAATAATTATGGAGATTCCCCTCTGATACACATCAAAAGCCCACTGAAGGTTAGTTGCAGTATAGAATCTCAAACTATATTTGTGTACTCTTTTATATCGACAGTCATTGATGTCTCTTCCATTTGGAATAGATCTTTTACCCATGCATTATTTTGTGGCATCATGTACTGGTTGTTTGGCAAATATTGCATATCCTCCCAATGTTGACACATTTTATTATATAATATAAAAAAATCATATTTGTTAATATTGCCACCACAAGTTCACCAAAAAATAATTGAGAAGCATCTTACAGTGATAGATAGCAAGTTTTCAAGATTTTTAATTTTTACTTGAAAGCTTGGATTTTTATCATTGTTGACAATTGCTGTCAGGTTCATTTTGCTTATTTTCAAGAAAATGCCGGCCAAACATCAAAGCCAAATAACTATAGTTTATCTGTTAGCTGTTCTTTCAAATAAAAATGGTGTTCTCTGAAAAAAAGCAGTTAATTCAACTCAAAACTCAAAACAGTTGCATGGTGCCTTTTTGTTTTGATTTGTTTCGTTTGTAATAAAGGATTTCAGGACCTCCAGTGGGTCCACAGGCCACACTTTTGAGAACCACTGTTCTAATACATGCTCCTTACAGCACTGGGACTCTTTTCCCCCCTGAAGTGCTATTCAGAAAGCACACCTTCCATCAGAAGGCTTAAGTGGCTTCAAAATCTCTTACTCAACAAAAGCACCTATTATGTGTCAGACAGTATATTAATCCCACTGCCATCAAGCACCTATTATGTGTCACACAGTATATTAATCCCACTGCCATCAGCTAATTTCCGATTCATAGCAACCCTAAAGGACAGAGTGGAACTGCCTTATTAGGGATTCTCAGGCTGTAAATTTTTACAGAAGCCAGCTGCCACATCTTTCTCCCATGGCTGGTGGGCTCAAACTGCCAACGTTTATGTTAGCCAAATGCTTTAACCACTGCACCATCAGGACTCCTCAGGTAGTATGCTAGGGAACAAATAAAATAGTTTTGTTCTCCAAGAATTTTACTGGGAGTCTGGGGAAGAAGAGAAAACAGATAAGAAGTTATAATGTAATAATTGCGTAAAGAGAAATTATTATTAAGGAAATAATCTAATCTGTGGATCTAGCTCTGCACTGTTGAACCATGACAAATTCTAACCAAAAAAACCTATGTTCAGGTCCTCTGGTTCCATCAAGCCTCTTCATTATATCCAAGTATAGGAGTTCTGGTAGCGTAGTGCCTAAGGCACTTGACTGCTAACCAGAAGGTTGGTAGTTCAAACCCATCACCCACTCCTCGGAAGGAAGGTGGGGCAGTCTACTGCCTCAGAAACCCAAGGAGGGGTCACTATGAGTCGGTTGACTGGGCTGCACATAACAACGATGACAACTTATATAATTGCCTTTGGAAATTCTTTCATATAGCCAAGCTGTGCTTGGCTCCAGGCATTGTGGTTTCATACTTACACATGGACATGCTATTTCTCTCTCCCTATTTATTTATTGCTCTTTGGCTTTTGTGCTTCCCTATTTCATATTTACAGGTCGTAGTCTTGAGCCACTGTAGCTGATAATGCATATATATTTTTCCTTTTACCTGGCCTTATATTGAAATTTAAGTTTTTCCCCACCATAGTCATGTATTAAGGAGCTCTGGTGGCGCAGTGCCTAAAGCATTTGACTGCTAACCAGAAGGTTGGCAGTTCAAACCCACCAGCTGCTTCGCAGAAAGAAGATGGGACAAACTATTTCCATAAAGATGTACTGCCTTGGAAACCCAGTGGGGGGTGACTGAGTCGGAATCTATGGGTGTACCAGTGTTGATACCCTGCTTCCCTCAAGTGATATCAGAACAGTGCACCCAGGAGGCTGCTCTGTAAGGAAGCCTTTTCTGAGGCAGAGAAAACTTGAAGACAATAGCGGCTACTCTGTTTCCCTTTGGTCTCCATCCCCATTCCACTAGGAGCCAGGGCCACTGCCAAGTCACTGTGGTTTATTTATCAAGCCCTACGATCTGAACTTGTTTCTGGCAGTGAACCTTGGGATTTCCACCAAACAGCTGAACCCGTCTGGATCTTCAGTGGCAAAAGCCAGACACGTGCTTGCCCATCTGGGAACCAAGAGTAACTTTTGCCAACGCTCCCTATGGAAACCCATGGTTTGGAGGCTGCTTCTTTGGGAACGACTCAGTTAAAAATAACTTACTCTCTTAACAACAAAACAAAAACATGTAGATGGGATAGTAAGAACGGCTCTACCCTATTCCCCACCCCACCCCAGTGTAAACCAAAAAAAAAAAACTTCACTGCCTTTGAGTCAGATCCGACTCATAATGACCCCTCCTTGGGTTTCCGAGGCAGTCAATACGGAAGTAGATTGCCCAACCTTCCTTTTGAGGAGTGGCTGATAGGTTCGAACCGCCAGCCTTCTGGTTAGCAGTCAAGTGCCTTAGGCACTATGCCACCAGAGCTCAGCACCCCAGTGTAGAGAGATGTAATCCAAAGACAATCGGGAAATCAGTGTAAAATTCCCTTACAGTTACCCAGGATGAAAGGCTGAGAAGGGGGCGGAGACGGGCTCGGAAGAGTCTTTGGCCCTTTAAGGAGGAGGGACAGACACAAGACTCTGTACCTTTAAGAGTCTCTTTGTCTGGAAACCTCCTTATTTATCCTCCTGTGCTTCAACCAAACTTCGACCTGCGATTCACAAAGCCCCTCTACGCTGCCGCCCCTTACGCTGGGCTCAAATCGGCCTCCCGTTTGTGGTTGACCCTAAACTTTGCGCCCACGGCGCCAAACCTCGGAGAGGCTGTCTAGTGCCGGGGTCGCGGCCCAGCGCTGCGCCGTTGGCGCAATGCAGGGCTGGAGGGGCGGGGCTCAGCCGTGCGAGCCAATGGGTGGGCAGGGGGCGGGGCCGAGTTCGGTTGTCTCGCGCCTTGGTGACAGCTTGCGCGTGCTGATGATGGCGGTAAATAGAAGGGGGCCAGGGGAGGGGGTGGAGGAGGTGGGGAGGCAGTAAAGGGGGTAGCTCCAGGGGGTGGGGGGGCCGGGGGTCGGGGAGGCAGCGACAGCCAGGGGAGCCCATTCTAAGACTCGGAGGCGGGGACTGGAGTCTCCGGCACACTAGCCCTCCCCTTTAAAGAAGCAAAATCCACACACACCGGGTGAGGGGCGACAAAGGCGGCGCGCGCCTCGCGGGCGGGAGGAGCGGCGGCAGGGGGCGGGACCGCGGTGCCGGCAGGCTGGGGGTGCCCGGGGTGGGGGCGGGCGGGAGGCGAGAGCCAAGAGGCGGGGAGCGCGGGCGCTTAATTTTGGCGGGGTGGACGACGACTGGGTTTAGGGTGAAAGCCTTTGACGGGAGAGGGGAGGGGAGATTTAGGGGCAGCTGGGGGGAACCAGGCTAAGAATGAAATGAGGAGGATTAAAGGGAGAAAAGGTTAGATGCCAGGGAGAAGAGGAGTGAAAAAAAAGCCAGCGAAGGAGGTAGGAAGGAGGCAAAAGCCAGGGTGGATGTTAAGGAAGTCGGGCAAGGAATGAGGTTAGGCAGACCAGGGCTGGGGAAGAGGGAACCTAGGTTACGTGTAAAAGCTAGGGCTTGAAGAGGAAAGCTTTGTAGGGAATAGTATTGGGGTAGGGGGGTGCTGGGGTAAGAGTTGGAAGTGGTAGGCAAGGAGGGGCAGAGCTAGGGTAACAGTTGGGAGTAGGGGAGAGAGAGGGAGTGATTAAGAGCCAGACGTGACAAGGGTGTGAACTAGTGCGGAGCGAGATGAGCTGAAGGACTAGAACCAGCAGTGGGGTGGGAACTGCTGGCGTCTTTTTCTGAAAAAGGTATGGGTTAGTAGGTGGGCAGTGGGTGTTCTGGGAAGTGAGGGAGGGTGGATGAGACACTGGACTAGAACCAGGTAGAGTCAGGAATAAGCGTAGTGGAAGGGATGAAAGGAAATAGGGTTGAAAGATGGGGCATTAATGGGATGATTGGGGGACCAGAAAAGCTGAAAGGAGAATAGAGTAAGGGTGTGAGAAGTGATGGCCGTCTGGGGCAAGGGTAACTGGGAATTATGTTAATTTAAGAGGTTCAGCAAGATTCCAGGTGAAAACTGAGATGAAGAGACAGGGCTAAAAGAAGACGGTTGGGAGCAAGGAGAAGATGGGCCACAGAATTTAAAGGATGAGGTGGAGAGTAAGGGAAGAGAAGGGGGTTAAGGGAAGCTAGGGGAGCCTGCAGAGGAGTGGGGATCAAATGTGCATGTTGTGGGGAGATGCTCCTGAAGGTCTGGATGAGTCAGGGCCAGACGCTGTAGTGTAGGATCAAGTGTAGGGAGCCTTTGGTGCAGAAGAGGAGAAATCATGGTGAGTGAAAAGGGACCTAGAGACAGGGGTGAAAACTAAAAAGTAAGGGTGGCAGTGTGTGTGGGGAGAGAGGGGGGTGGAATAGAATTCTTTGTTGAGAAGAGAACTGTGTGTTGAAACTGTGAGTCCTTTTGTCT
The DNA here is from genome assembly GCF_000298275.1 of Orycteropus afer afer. Classification (NCBI taxonomy): domain Eukaryota; kingdom Metazoa; phylum Chordata; class Mammalia; order Tubulidentata; family Orycteropodidae; genus Orycteropus; species Orycteropus afer. Next base: position 16,926,852 of record NW_006921621.1, read on the forward strand.
CTAAAAGTAGGAAATTCCAGAAACCTCTTTCTCTCTTCAAGGAATCTTTAATCTGCTCCCACCTTTCATTGCTTTTAATTTGAGTTTCTTGTCCACTTTGAAGAAATGAGACCCATTTTGATAAGATTTTGTTCTTTTGTGAATGATAAAGCTTCAACTCAGTGCTGAAAAACGTTTGCATTTCACTAGTGTGATAATAGGCAAGTTGTATTTTTTACAGTGTGGCTGTGCCTCTGTAGTGTGACAGTGTTGGTGTTACAGGAGTGTGGTACCTAACAGGCACTCACCAGAGTGCTTTAGCCAGTGTTTTCATTTTCAAAGGAGAGCACACTGTTGTTGGAATTGAGAGAGATTAGAATCTTTTTGTTTCTATTAATCAGTCAGGTATCTGCTTAATTGTTTTCAGTGGCTAGAGAATATTGAGAAATCATTTCGGAGAAAGGCAGATAACCAACCAGGGAAGTTTATTGGGGAAGAGATTTAAGTCAGGGCTATGAGGACTTTGAGTTCCTAAGCAGCCTTTAGCTTTGTGTAGGACGTTTCATATAGCAATAAATAACTCACCCATTTAACAATATGAAATAAAGAAAGGGCGAATGTTAGAGTAGTGTAGGATTTTAGGGTAGTAGACTTGTCTTTATGTTAAATAATGTGTTGTGCTCTGGTAATGAGTCATTTTTATCATTAAAAAATCCCTAAGATAAAATGGGAAGCTAGAGCCTTGGACAGCTCCGCTGCCCATCCTGTTTTGTGTTTGTGAATAAAGTTGATGTTAATATTTTTCTATAAGCTTTTGATTTTTAAGGTACTTTTGAAATTAGAAAGAAGAAATTTGGGACAAAACTTCAGTTATTCTTATTGAGTATTTTGTTTTGATGGTTTTTACTCTAAAGCTTTTACATTTAACTAAAAATATGAATGATTATTTACTTTGCATTTGATGGTGTCAAAAGATAGCATGTAATCTATAGGAAAAGTGTAAACTCTCATTGAGACTCTTCTTGTTATTAGATGCCATTGAGTTGACTCTGACTCAGTAACCCTGTAGGACAGACTAGAACTGCCCTATAGGGTTTCCTAGGCTGTGATCTTTATGTAAGCAGATCACCAGGTCTTTTCTACTGTGATACTGCTGGGTAGGTTGGAACCACCGATCTTTTGATTAGCAGCCAAGTACTTTAACCACTGTGCCAAGGTCTCCTTTGGGAATCTTATATGGGGTTATTTCATTAGGGTACATTCAGATACATAAGGTATGTTTTTCCCTCAAATTGTGTAAATTTTGAATTACCATTGTTTTGTGGATGTTTATAAATACCAAAAATTATGTGTATGGCATTTGTGATAGCAAAGATTAGATTTTGATTTGTAAATATTAGAAACTTTGGTTGTTCATATATATGAATAATTTAAAGTCTTAAATCTTTCTGGATTCAGCCGCTACCAGCTGCTGCCTAGGTGAGTAGTATAATACTTAGTTTATGGTTTGTTTCCTAGATTCTGTTAAGCAGGTGTTCAAGATGACTAGCAATTTAATCGATTGATTTAGCAATTTAACAGAATGTTTTTAAAAATTAGTATTTTTGTTGCTAAGTTTCAAGAGGATGCGCCTGAAAATTTTAACTTCAAGTTGAAGAGTAGCATTGGTATGAGGCATCTGTTTCTGTGAGATATGTGTGCTTGGTTCCTTCGTTTGTAGATGTGTCTGGGCTGACATTAGTACTAAGCTGTGTTCCATGTATGGTATTGCCATTTTTATAATGTAATTGTTTTACAGTTGATATCGTTATATAAGTTACCTTACACATTTGATACCGATAAAGAAATACATATAAACTATAATATCAACCAAGGGAAAGAGTCTGTTTGGGCCCTGCCTTTTGTTTTTGTATGCTGCCACAGTGTGCTAAATCACACAGATTTCTCGTTGTGAATGGTTCTCAATTCATGTTTCTAAAACTACTTGAAAATTGATCATTTTTTAGTTCAAGTAATGATACTATTCATCAGCAAGGGCTCCCGTGAAAAATTTAAGCTTTATTTTTATTTGTTCATCAAGCAGAATTTTTCCCAATATTTATTTTGGTTATCATCTTTTTTTTTAAGCATACTTAAAATGTCTTTTTCATTTATATTTTCAGATTTGAATGTGTGGGTGGTACATAATTAAATGTTTTTCTGGTTAATCGTAGAATCTGTGGATGGGAAGAGACCTTGAAAGGACCTCTAGTTTATCCTGCAACTTCAGTCACTATCCCACTTAAATCATCCCAGGTAGATAAGTTTATCTTCAATCTAACTAGCATAAGCTTAATGCTATATTTGTATTTGTTCCCGCTTGTCTCATTCTCAATTTTTGAGTAAAAAAATACCCTCTTACTATACTACTATAAAGCCCTAGTCTCTCAGACTTAATAACAGTGGCTAACCAATGAATGGAATTCCTGAGTGATGCAAATTGTTAACATACTCAGCTGCCAACCAAAATGGTAGAGGTTTCAATTCATTCAGATATGCCTTGAAAGAAAGGCCTGGTGACCTGCTTCTGAAAAGTGAGCCTCTGAAAACCCTATGGAGTGCAGTTCAACCCTGACACACATGGGGTCACCATGAGTCAGAATTGACTTGATAGCAACTGGTACTGATAATCTATGTACAGGGCTTTTATTTATTTATTTATATTGTGATTTGGGTGAAAGTTTACAGAACAAATTCATATAGCAGTTCACATACACTTTGTCTCATGACATTGACTGCAGTCTCCCATAATGGAACAGCTCTCTTCCCCATAACCATCTCTTCCCTGAGTCCTTCCCTCCCATGCACTGCTGCCCCCAGAGCGGTCTCCCTGTGCATACATAGCACTTCTGTTCTCCCATGATTGATCTCTCCAAGGAATGTATCTCTCTAATGTAAATGTTCAACTCATATGCCTGTCTTTTGTTTGGCTGGAAGCCACAGGAGTGGGTTCAGTTCCAACCCTGTGAAGGGCAGCTAGGGGCCATAGTCTCAGGGATTCCACCAGGCTCTATCAGACCAGCAAACCTTATAGGGTTTTTTTTTGCCAGACACTTATTTAAGGGCATTGCAAATTGTAACTTGTTTATGCCTCACAGCAATACTGAGGGATAGGCACTATTATCCTTCCCATTTTACATGTGATAAAATACAGGTTCTAGAGATGAAATGATTTGCCCAAGGTTATACTCAGACAACTGAATAGTGGATAATTTTTTAGTACAAATAATGATATATTTTATCAAGTAGTAATGAATCATGCATGTTTATTTTGGTTTTTCATGATGTAGAATTCTACCAAGTTGTGGGCTTGGGATTTGAACCAGGATATTTTATAGACAGAATATGTGTGACTCACTGGGTTCTGTTACTGTCTCTGCTTTCTTGTAAAGTTATCCCTCATCCTGCTATTCTCCAGATTAAACAGTGCTGGTTTGTTTAATCTCTAAACAGATCATGTTTATCAGTTCTTAAATTATCCTAGTGGTTTGTCATTAACCTTTTCTCAGTTCCTTTCTAGATGAGGAATGTGAGACATATACCATAAGGGTTATGTATAATTTAAAGGTTGCATAATGGTTCTTACATGCTTCTGTTTTTGTTATTCCAAAATTATATTTATAATAAAAAGCAAACCAAAAACAAATTTTTTAAAAATAATCTTTTATGCTGTTTTCAGTGAAAGTCTACACAGCAAATTAGGTTTTCATTCATGATTTTTATACAGATTGTTCAGTGACATTAGTTATGTTTTTCACAACAATCAATATGGTCTTTAATTCCATTCTTGTTGTTCTTTTTCCAGTTCTTTGGTTTACCTGCCCCCTTATTTTCTCATCTTTGCTTTTGAGTAATTGTTGACTTTTTGGTCTGCTATATAGTTAGTTTTTAATGGAGCATCATACTCACAGGTTATATCTTTATTTTGTGTGCTAATCTATTACTTCACTAAAAGGTAACCTCAGGGGGTAATTTCAGTCCTAAAGATTTAAGGAGCATCTCAGGGTGATAGTCTCAAGGAATCCTCCAATCTCACCTGGGTCTAGTAAGTCTGGACTTTTTAAGAGTTTGAGTTATTTTCTACATTTTTCTCACATTCTATCAGGGTCCATCTATCATGGCCATGATCAGAATGGTTAGTAGTGGTAACTGGGCACCATCTAGTTCTTCTGGTTAAGCCAAAACCAATTTTTAAAATGTTTTACTACATTATGGTTACCTTTCTACCTTTTTATCTTAAAAATGCCCAGAACTTGGTATATATCATAACAGGTTTACTGTTGAAATACTGTTTCCTATTAAGGAAAAATGGAACTCATATCTCAGTGCAGATATTCATAAGCAAAATATGTATAAACTCTTGCTGGTTTTTTACTGTTCTTTTTACATGTGTCTGTGTAAGTGATCTACTAGTCCATTTACTCATGCTTTAATTTGACTAATAACAGATTGATCTGCTCATCTTTAAACTGTCCAACAATTACTGAGTAAATTACTAAGTGCCCAGCATGAATTAAGCATATGAATTGCTTGAAACTCAAAACAGTCCTGTTGAGGGAGCTTCTATTGTTAATATTCTGATTTTGGGTAACTTTTGCTTTTGTTATAATTTTTCAAACTTACAGAAAAGTTGCAAAAATGGTGCAAGAAGCTCCTGTATACCCTGACTCAAATTCATCCATTGTTTTCAATTTGCCCCATTTGCCTTATCATTTTCCCTTTCTTGAGTAGTTTTTTAAAAAAGGAAATTTGAAAAATATGTGAAGGCCTTAACTTTGAAAGGAAAAGAAAATACTGTACCAGAAAGGTGGTGTGTGTTAGATTTTAGTCAAACATTTGAAGCAAAGGAATCTCAAGATTGAAATTAGAGTGGATTTTGTGGTGATGGTCTGTTGTCTTCAGGACATTCTGAAAGAAGTTCTTTCCGCTGTGAAAGACTACTTTGTAGGAATATCCTTTATCAGTGAGAACTCTGTCATTGGCTACCCTTTTGTTGGGAGCCTCCTTAGCACCTAGCCTGGTACGCTCACACACAAGGGTGGCTTCTTAGGACTTGCTAGCTACTGATGATGAATGGGTGATTGTGATGCAGAGAAGCAAGAGTCTTGGGGCCTTTCAACACCATGACTAAGAAATATGAAGGCGAAATGCATATTCTGAAGATCTTTACATAGCCTCAGCAAGGTGGATTGACACAATGAATGCAACGATAACAACGATACCAAACATAGCAACAATTGTGAGAACAACGCAGGACTAGACAGTGTTTCATTCTGTTGTTGCTATGAGTCGGAACTGCCTTGAGGCCACCTAACAACAACAGCAAGGAGCTCTGGTGGTACAGTGCCTAAGGCATTTGACTGCTGACCAGAAGGTTTGCAGTTCAAATCCACCAGTTGCTTCATGGAAGAAAGATGTGGCAATGAACTTCCATAAAGATTTATTGTTGTTGCTGTTATGTGACATCGAGTCAGACATGACTCATAGCGACCCCTCCTTGGGTTTCCAAGGCACTATCACTACAGAAGTAGATTGCCCAGTCTTCCCTCCAAGGAGTGGCTGGTGGGTTTGAACTGCCAGCCTTCTGGTTAGCAGTCAGGTGCCTTAGCCACTATGCTACCAGAGCTCCCCATAATGATTTAGCACCTTGGAAATCCAATGGGAGTTGCTGTGAGTCGGAATTGATTCGATGGCAGTGGTTTTTTTTTTTTTTTTTTAACAGCATGCTGGAGAAGATCGAAGTGCAAAATGTACTGCTTTAAGAACACTGGTTGAGATTAATACAAACAAGTTTGCTTTATGGGAAGGGATAAACAATTATCTTAACATTCAGTTATAAAGCACGTTGATTTTGAGCCAGTTCTGACTCACATTGACCCTATAGGACAGACTAGAGCTGTCCCACAGGATTTCCAAGTCTGTAAATCTTTACAGAAGCAGACTGCCACATCTTTCTTCTGTGAAGCAGCTGGTGAGTTCAAACCACAGACCTTTCAGTTAGCAGCTGAGTGCTTAACCACTGCATCACCAGGGCTTCTCAATATTCCGTTACCTCCCTAAAAAGTAAACCTGAATTTTGGGAAGTCTTTTCAATGGTTATATTAGGAGATGTTGTGGATAAAACTGTACCCCCCCAGAATATGTGTCATAGCGGCCAGATTCCCAGTATTGTATGATTATCCTCCATTTTGTGATGTGTTGTAAATCCTAACTTCTGCCTGTTATTGAGGCAGGATTAAATTATGTTAAAGAGGATTAGGTTGTGTTTGTTATGTTAATGAGGCAGGATTAGGGTGGGTTGTGTCACCTTTACTTAGGTCACTACCCTTACTCAGGTCACAGCCTTGATCCAGTAAGGGGAGTTTCCCTGGGGTGGGCCTGCATCACCTTTTATCTTAAAAAGATAAGGAGAGAGGGAGGGGCCTCAGTACCACCAAGAAAAGAGCTGGTAGTAGAATGCGTCCTTTGGACCTGGGGTCCCTGTGCTAAGAACCACCTGAACCCAGGTGAAGATTGATGCCAGGATTCATGGAGTTCTCTAAGAAATGCCAGGCCCACAGATGTTGAAAGGAGACCTAGACTTTCCCCTAGAGCTGACAGAGAGAAAGTCTCCCTAGAGCTGGCACCCTGAACTCAGACTTCTAGCTTCCTAAACTCTGGGAGAATAAATTTGTTTGTTAAAGTCATCTACTTGTGGTATTTCTGTTTTAGCATCATTAGCTAATTAAGAAAGGAGATTTACATATTTAATTGAGTCCCACCACCACCTTTTACAATCTTTGTTGAAAATTATAAGCCTGTTCATTTGATAAAGGTGTGACCTGCAGGATGAAGCCTGTCCAATTTGAGTGAGAAGAATATTAGCTGCATTCTGACAAATGTAAAACATAGCACTTGTGGGCTTCTTTTTCTTTTCTCCCCCTCTCTAAGCAACCATCAAAGCTATGAAATACAGCTCCTAATTAAAGTTGATTGTAATAATTAAAAACACTTCTATTTCATAAGGATGAGAAAATTACAAATTATTTGGAAAGCATTCTTTCCAGCCATGCATTATTGTTTCTGAGACATGGGCAGTTTTTAAAGAATATAATACTGCTTTTTTTTTTTTTCCATTTACATGTTAATAGAAGTCTGGAAAGTAAAGCATTTTTCTGAAATTTTCAGAGTTGTTTTTATTATATGTCAAGTTGTAAACAGCATTCTGTGACAGGTATTTTCTCTCTTTGTCTTCTATTGAGCTAATTAGTAATTTACACTCTAGTAGCATCTCTTCGAGCCTCACTGTGTGAAAATGCTTGCTACTCTGTGCCTTCCATGCAGCCAGGGCTGGCAAATGATTAGGGGCAGATGTTGGTTAGCACATAAGGATCAACAATAAAATTCATTTTTTGTGTTGTGATTTTATAAATGTATAGGCTTTTGTATATTCCCCCACCCCAGTTCAAATGGGAATGTTATGACCTCCTATAATCCAGAGCTACTGCCCTTGATTCAGTCTTTGATTGTTTTCTATTCTGCCTTCCACCCCCACTTCAGTGTTGTGGGATTTGGGGAGGATTAGCAAAGCAGTCTGGCATAGTTTGGAGCTCAGGAGGCACTCCGTCCCAGCATCACAATACAGAGCTTCTTATCATTGTCTTCAGAACCCACTGATGCTTTTCTTGCTGGACAATTTGTATAAGGGATGGGAGGGCAGCATTGTTTAGGAAGATGCTTTTATTAGACACTCATATTCCTCCAAAGGAAAGATTGGTTCTCTCTTTTTGTAACCTTTTTCAAAATGTAGCAGTGAGTGACCAAAAGATAATTTATAACATGGCTTTAGCACTTTGTCACATCAGTGCTCTGCACTTTCCTACCGCCTGCTGTATGTCTTTCTTTCAGTGTCTGAAATGAGAAAGAAGATGTGTGCTATCTGTCATGTACTTTGGTCACTTGGATGGACCATGTGGGCATAGTCAAGTAGCAAGAGCTTTTGATTTTGAAGTCAAGTCTTAGGGAGCAGTTTGTTTTGTAAGGAATATAAATTTTAGTTGAAAATTAAAGAAAAGGTAGAAAGGGCTTGATTTATCAGTTTCACACCAAAATCCTCCAGAAAAGCAGATAATGTATGGTACTTATTTCTTCAGTTGATATGCTTATGGATACTAATTTATCAGGATAATAAGGTCAAAGTCCCTGTTGAAGCTAATTGGATTCCCCCTGCCAAAAGTGTTACCTGGAGGTGGCCACAAAGAAAATTAGATAAGAAAATGTGTGAAGAGTTCAGTTCAGCCATCATTGCTAATAGCAGTATAATTGTAGACATCTAGCCCTTGACAGCAGCTCAGTACTCATGAACAAAGGTCATCTCAGTTATGTAAGCACTCATGGAGGATGTGGTGTGCACTCAGTGTTTGTTTTTATGAACCAGAATGCCTAGAACATCCCAGTAGATGGGCATTGCTGACATTTATTTCTCTTTTTCTCCTTTCCTATGTTCTAATACAGACACTTCTATGTGTTACTTACGTTGATGTTTATGGGTAGACACTAATCGCACTCTGACAAGCCCTAGTGGCACAATGGTTAAACACTTGGCTACAAACCAAAAGGTTGGAGGTTAAAACCTACCCAGTGGCTCCAGGGCAGTAAAGACCTGGTGATCTGCTCCCATAAAGATTACAGCCTAGAAAACCCTATGGGGCAGTTCTACTCTGTCATATGTGATCACTATGAGTTGGAATTGACTCAACAACATCTAACAACAACAACCTTAAATTCTAAAAGAAGTCAAAGGTCAGATTAATAAGAAACATAGAATATAAAGTAAAATATCAAAGTGGACTGATCACAGAAAGGTGTTGTGAGTAAATGTAAAAATGATGTGGTGGGGTTGTCTGACCTTCTCTAACTTCATGAGGGGGTGATGGGAGAATCAGGTCAGCTCAAGGCTGATTCTTGTGAGGTGGAAGTCAGATATACTTCCTCTTTGCAACCTTACCATTTCTGACACTAGCTGTCCCTACCATCACACACTCTACTCCTCTTCTGTGTTTGATAATTTGTTGCAGTGGCCACACAGAACTCACAGACCATACTCATAGTTATGGGGTTTATTAGGGAAATAATAATTGGTTACAATTCAGGATCAGGAATGACTCAGGATACAGTCTTTCAAACAGGACAACCTCTCAGCTTTGTCCACAGGTGGGGTTCCTCTCTCCCTTTCTCTGTCCCTCCTTCCTTCTTTCTCTTTCTCTCTCTGGTCTCCTGGGTCTAGGAGGTTCTTAGTACAGGGACCGAACTCCAAAGCATGTGTTCCACTTTCAGCTCTTCTTCTTAATGGTAGTGAGGTCCCCTCTTCCTGTCTCTGTGATGGCTCATTTTAAGCCTAATGGGATGGCAAAACTGACAAATTCCTTTGCTAGAGTTTCATACACTTTATTTGTAAGCCCCACTTCCCCACAAGGATTCCATGCACCTTATTTGCATTGTTAGCAAGCTGTCTAATCCTCTCATTGGGCCACAAGCACCTTATTTGCATAGTCCTGTCCAGTCACTGTGTGGGCATTACAAGATCATGCATGACTAAAAGGGCTATATTAAGTAATTCATTGCACCATGATAAGAAAGGAGCTCTGGTAATGTAGTGCCTAAGGCACTTGACTGCTAACCAGAAGACTGGTGGTTCAAACCCACCAGCTACTCCTCTGAAGGAAGATTGAGCAATCTACTTCCATAATGATACTGCCTCGGAAACCCAAGGAGGGGTCGCTATGAGTTGGGGCCAACTCGACAGCACATAACAATAACAACAACATGCTAAGAAAATAAATACATGACTATGGAATTAAATTTCCGTAGTGATATTGCCTTGGAAACCCAAGGAGGGGTCGTTATGAGTTGGGTCCAACTGGATGGCACATAACGACAATGGAATTAAATATATTCTTTTAAAAGAAACAAAGTTTCTAAAATGTGTAGCATAACTTGAAAAACTGATAACTTTTATTTCAAGCAGAAAGGTAAATGTACCTTAATGAAAAGATGAGACTCATTTGTGGTTGCCATCATTGTATACCACATGCTAAATTCTCAAGTTGATTAAACATTACCCTTCTCCTTGGTTATACTGTTAAAGTGCTGCTTCAGTTTTTTTTTTTGTTTGTTTGTTTTTTCTCTAAGTAGGCAATTCAGGTTAGCCTACAACTAATGATAAATTTAAAATTTATTTAGGCCATAAATTCAGTAATCCTGTTGTTGTTATTTGCCGTTGAGTCGGACCTGACTCATAGTGACCCCTCCTTGGGTTTCCGAGGCAGTATCACTACGGAAGTAGATTGCCCCATCTTCCTTCCGAGGAGTGGCTGGTGGGTTTGAACCACCAGCCTTCTGGTTAACAGTCAAGTGCCTTAGCCACTATGCTACCAGAGCTCCCAATCACTTAAATAAATATAAAATAAAAATACATACTTTTTTTTACCTATTAGATGGACAAAGTTTTAAAAAAATTAATGATAGCCAATACTGCGTGAGGAAGTTGTTTTTGTTAGGTCCCATTGAGTCAGTTCTGATTCGTAGTGACCCTGTGCTCAACAGAACAAAACTCTGCCTGGTCCTGTGCCGTCCTCAGAATCCTTGCTGTGCTTGAGCCCATTGCTGCAGCCACTGTGTCAGTCCATCTTGTTGAGGGTTTTCTTCAGGTGAGGATGTTGGGAAGTTGGAACTCTCACAAACTGTTGGTGGATATGTAGGTTTTCTTGGTGACAAATTTGGCACTGCCTATCAGAATTTGAAAATCTGGGTACCCTGTGATCCATCAATTCTACTTCTAGGAATTTGCTTTACAGATATGTTCATACATTGCATGAAAAATGTGAGTAAAAGCTATTCTTTATAGTGTTTTTTGTTAGAGCAAAACAACAACAACAACCAATACCTAGTATCTATGATGTCTGTCAGTTATGTATTGATTGAATAATTTATGATGGATCTGCACAATAGAATATCCCCTAGCTGTTGAGAATGCAGTAGATCTCTATTTGCTGATGTGGAAAGATAGCCATTAAGTTAAAAAAAAAAAAAAATCATTCTGTAGAACAAACACACACACTGAACCATACTCCTACTTTTGCAAAATATAAGGACTGAGATTGGGGTGTTCTGTTTTTTTTTGGGGGAGAAGGTATTCACTTTTTCTCTATATAATTCTATAATGTTTGATTTTAACAAGCATGTGAGGGGTTAACTGAGAACCTCTTCAAGAAGGATTCTTTTATAGTAGTTTAAGACAGTAGAAGGAAGTTGGCCAGAGGAGAGAACAGTTCCATTTATATGTGCTACCAGTCACCTAAAGTTTTTGATCAGGAATGAGCACTAGAATGGCAGAAAGGCAGGTTTTTTGGTGCAGGCTTGAAAGGCGATGATAAAGAGTCTGCATTTGATTTGAAAAATGATTTGTGCAATGGATATGATAATAGTACTTAGTCCATTGGGTTGCTGTGAGGACTAACTTAAATAATGCATATAAAATGTTTACAGCAGTGTCTGGCATATAGTCAGTGCTCAGTGTTAGCTATTATTATTCAATGAAAAAAATATATTTTGTAAGCTTGTATAAATTAATGTGTTATCTTTTGTTAAGGAGCTTGGGTGGCACAGTGCCTAAGGTATTTGACTACTAACCAAAGGTAGGCGGTTCAAACCCCCCAGCCTCTCTGAAGAAGAAAGCTGGTGCATTCTCTTTCTGTAAAGATTTACCGCCTTGAAAACCCAGTGAGAGTTGCTATGAGTTGGAATCGACTCAATAGCAGTGGGTTTGGGTTTGGTATCTTTTATGATATGTAGTGATGATTCAGTTGCCCCTACAAGCTTGAGTTTTTTCAGTAGTATTAACAGTATTAACAGTCAGGCCCAAATTCCTATTCTTCACCTTTGATCCTCCGACCTGCTTAGTATCAAAATCTGAATTATTGAAGTGTTATAGTTTGATGCAGTTTTTATATGCTGGCCTGCAAGTTGCTATTAGTTCTCTTTAACAATATACTAGTACACTAGTTAACATTTGGGGTTTGTGACATTTTATTGTGAGACATAAAAATTAGAGGGATGGTTAATTTTTGGAAAAATGTCATTTTCTGTTCTCATGAGACGTTGAATAGCTCTGTCACTTTGCACTGAATGTGTTAATCAGTTTTTGTTAGCAGTATGGTGTAATGAGCATATTAGCTACAGCACCTACCTTGGCAGCCAGCAGTCTGCTTGTGAAATCTTCTAGACAAAGAAATCTGGCAGGAAGTGTTCCTGAGCAGTTGAAATATCTTTTTTGGGAAAAAAAAATGTAATAGGAAAAATAAAATAGAAAAGATTTCTCCTCCAAAAAGCAAATGTTTCACCATTGAAAGCCATGAGAAAAGGTTTTACACCTGTGGACTGAGGTGTGGCAGTAATTTATGTAGGGCTAAGAACTTCAAATATGTTTATATTTGATGACAAAAAATTTATTCATCTAATATTTTCACATTATTATATTCATCTAATATAATAGCTAAATACTATTCTGATATTTTAAGAATGATAGATATCTCACTTTTTAATACATATATTTTCAGTTTTTTCCCCTCTGTTGAAAAATAATCTGTGCAATGGAGATAATAATAGTTAAATTATATCTTTTTGAGTTTTTTTGTTAAAAAGAAACCCTTCAGTAAAAATAACAAAAACTTTCATATTTAAGCATAGTACCTTGGCACTTAAGAGGTATTCAGCAAGTTTTTACTGACTAAATTAATGTGTGTATGAATGAAAAATGTTTTTCTGAATTTGGACTTCATACTCCTTGATTTGAGCACAGTCTTGCATTGGTCTGTGAAAGCCTCTTACTCAGCCCCAATTCCTGGTCCATTATCCTCCCTACCCCATAGCCACCCTTTTTAATATGGTTGATATATGCTCTTGGTTCTACATATATCTTTATAAGATACTTAGTGTTATTTTCTGTATGTGTATTTTTAGTTATAAAAATGTTCATTACACCTCACTGTTGTAGAATTTGCCTGTAGATTTGTCCCTGCGAAAATTCAGTAGATTACTCTGATTTTTACTTTTTCACTCAGCACTATGTTTTAACATCTATGTATATTGTTGGATGTACATCTAGCTAATTGCTCCTAACTGCAGCATAGTATTCCATGATGTGCAGCCGTCCCCATAGTGATGGATAACTAGGCTACCACAAACAAAGTCTCGGACATGTCTATTATGAACATGTTTGAGAATTTCTTTGGGATATAGGCCCAGGAGTGGCATTGTGGCATAGATACCATATGATTGCTGAATGATTTTACCAGTTTACACCCCACAAGCATTGCATTTCCGTAACCTCACCAACACTTGGTAGTAGCTACATTTCTAATTTTTGTCACTTAGTAATGTCTCACTTTAATTTGTATTTTCTAATTACTAGTGAGTTTGAACATTTCTTCATGTTCTAGTTAGCTGTTTTCCTTCTGTGAATTGCCTCTTTATATCTTTTGTATTTCCTGTATTTTTCTTGTTGATTTACAAGAAAAAAAATGTACATATATATATGAGTCCCTGAGTAGCATAAATTGTTAAGCACAGGACTATTAACAGAAATGTTGATGGTTCAGACTCACCCAGACATGCCTCAGAATACAGGCCTGGCCATCTGCTTCTGAAAGGTCACAGCTTGAAAACCCTATGGAGCAGTTTTACTCTGCACATAGGGGTCATCAGGAGTTGGAATTAGTTCCACAGCAACTAAGAACAACTACTTATCTGTCTGTCTGTCTATCTAAACAATCCAAAAGGAGCTCTGGTGGTACAGTGGTTAAAGCATTTAGTTCCTAACTGAAAGTTCAGAGGTTCAAACTCACTAGCTGCTCCATGGGAGAAAGATGAGGGCAGTCTGCTTCTGTAAAGATTTACAGCCTTGGGACACTATGGATTAATCTACTCTGCCCTGTAGGGTTGCTATGAATCAGAATCAACTCAAAGGCAGTGAGTTTGGTTTTGGTGGGTAATCAATCCATGGGTGACTTTAGGCAGATTATCACCTCTTGTCTGTCATCTAGTAGTTTTGTCTATGGTGTTCTCTATTGAACAGAAATACTTGATTTTGTTGTAGTCAAATCCATCATTATTTAACCTTGATATTTTTGCTTTATTTGTGCATTTTGGACTTAGATAAGCCAGATAACTCCCCACATTTTTTCATTTTAGCTTTATGGTTTTATCTTTCACCTTAAGTTTTTAATTTATCTGGAGCAATCTTTGAATGTGGTGTAAGACTGAGTTCTGATTTTCTTTTTCTCCATGTGGAGAGGCTAATCTTCCCAATACCATCTACTAAACACTCTAGACTTTCCAATTGATTTGAGTGATACCATTAGTGTAAATCGAGTTTTGTTGCATATGTAGGTTGGTTCTGAGCTTTCTGTTATATTCTGTTAATCCATTTATCTCAAAATTTCTCAGTGAGAGCACTGTTGGCACTATGGTTGTGTTTAATAATGCTGGCTCCTGTCCACTCAGTGCCAGTAGTGCTGCCTAGTCATTGTGATATCCTGAGGCCCTGCACATTTCTAGTCATCCCTTAGATCAAATCCTGCAACATACCTGTTTATTACTCTTGCTTTGTAGTATTTCTCAATAATGGCAGGATAGATTCTTCCTCTTTGCTCTTTTTCAGAATAATACAGCTATTTTGGGGCCTTTATTCTTTCATAGTAGGAGCCCTGGTGGCACGGTTAAGTGCTTGGCTGGTAACTTAAAGGTCAGCAGTTTGAACCCACCAGCTGTTCCATGGCAGAAAGATGTAGCAGTTTGCTTCCATAAAGATTTTCTTAACTACTTTGTGGACCAGTTCTACTCTGTCCTATAGGGTCACTGAGTTAGAATAGATTCAGTGACAACAGGTTTTTTTTTTTTTTTTTCTTTCCCCCATTTGTTTATTCTTCCATAAATATTTTAGATTTAGTTTATCTAGGTTCTGTTCCTCTCCTCACCCCCCCAAAATTTTAGATTTCGTTTATCTAGATCCTGTTCCCCTCCCCCAAAAAAAGTCCTATTGGAATGTGATTGAGATTGTACTTTTAGATTATAATTTTGTTAAAACTTGGCATTATTAAAAAGTTATATCCATGTCTATGAAAGAATGGTCATAGTAATGTATTAGTGTCATAAAGCTGGAGGAACTTTTGGGTATGCAATTATATTTTGTAGGAGTTCTGGTAGCATAGTGCCTAAGGTTCTTGACTGCTAACCAGAAGGCTGGTGGTTCAAACCCACCGGCCACTCCTCGGAAAGAAGGTTGGGCAATCTACTTCTGTAGTGATACCTACCGCCTTGGAAACCCAAGGAGGGGTCGCTGTGAGTCAGATCTGACTCGACGGCACATAATAGCAACAACAACGACAATTATATTGTATGAGATATTAATATATTTTCTCAAACTTTAAAAAAACGGGGGAAAATTATACTTTATGCAGAAGCTTAAAGTATGATTTTCTTCCTGACTCCAGATTATGAGACAGTTTTTGTAAATCATTCAATTTAAAAGCTATAGAATATGCTACAGTTAAGCCAGTTTGTTAACCTGTTCTCATTGTCTTTATTCATACTGAAAAATGAGAACAGGTGTTCTTACCAGAGTAGATTTGGTGGGAAAGTATTGCTGTAGTTTTTTTAAAAAATATTATCTGGTAAAAAAAATCAATAAAATATAAATACATAAAAAATTAGATACAGTTATTTATCTTTGCTTATAGTTTCCCCTAGATGTCAGAAAACTGAATAAATAATAGGCATTGTTTCTCTACTTGCTTGTCCTATAAAGAGCTCATTGAATATTAACAGATGATATTAAATCCAGTTAAGATATACCATATTATACCCCTCAAGATCTCTAGTGGAGCAACAGTTAACTGTGTGGCTGCCAACCAAAAGGCTGTGGATTAGAACCCACACAATAGTTTTGCGGGAAAAAGACCTGGTGATCTGCTTCTTTTAAGATTATAGCCAGGAAACTTTATGGGTCAGTACTACTGTCAGATGGGGTCATTGTGAGTTGAAAATTGACTCAATGCAACACAATAACAACAACAAATTAAAAAAAAAAAAGAAAAGAAAGAAAGAAACTTCCTGCCATGGAGTTGGTTCTGACTCATAGCAACCCAAACTGGGTTTCCAAGGCTGTAAATCTTTATGGAAGTAGATTGCCTTATCTTCCTCCCACAGAGCAGCTGGTGGATTTGAACCACCATCTTTTTGGTTATCAGCCAGATCCCTTAACCATTATACCACTAGAGCTCCTTTCAACATTTTGCTATGAAAGAGTGATAGAAAACATAGATGTGTTATTTTTTTTTTTTTAAGTATTTTTTAAATAATTTGCTTTTTCTTTGTTATTGAGAAAATACACAGCAAAAACAGACCAACAGTTTCTACATGTACAATTCAGTGACATAGATTACATTCTTTGAGTTGTGCAACCATTTTTGCCCTCCTTTTCCAAGTTGTTCCCCCCCGTTCACATAAACTCACTGCCTTCTTAGTTTCCTATCTATTCTTTCAATTTGTCAATTTGATCCTGTATAGATAGATCTTCAAAAAGCACAGTGCTTAAGGCAGAAAATCTTTACTAGTTAAGCTAGTGGGAGCTCTGGTAGCATAGTGGCTAAAGCACTTGACTGCTCACCAGAAGGCTGGCGGTTCAAACCCACCAGCCACTCCTCGGAAGGAAGGTTGGGCAATCCTACTTCCGTAGTGATACTGCCTCGGAAACCCAAGGAGGGGTCGCTATGAGTCGGGGCCGACTCGACAGCACATAACAACAACAACAACAAGTTAAGCTAGTAAATATAAGGTGACATTTTTGGTTTAAGGTTAAAGATTATCTCAGGGTAATAGTTTCAGGGTTCATCTAGCCTTTATGGCTCCAGAAAGTCTAGAGTCCATGAGAATTTGAAATCTTGTTCTGCAGTTTTCCCCTTTTGATCAAGATTCTGGTATAGAATCTTTGATCAAAATGTTCCGTGATGGCAGCTGGGCACCATCCACTTCTTATCTCATGGCAAAGGAGGCAGTTGTTCATGGAAGCAATCAGCCACCCATTCCATGTCCTCCTCCTATTCCTGACTCTCTATCTTCTTGCTCCAAGTGAATAGAGACCAGTTGTGCCTTGGATGGCCACTTGAAAGATTTTAAGACCCCAGGAACTATACAACAAATTAGACAGAAGGACTAAAAAATGTTAGTAGGCCAATTAACTGGCATGCCCCATGGATCCATGACCCTAAACCTTCAAACCAAGGAACCAAATATCCAGCGGCTACTCTTTTTTTTTTTTTTTTTTTAATTTATTGTTGTTAATATCTCTATCACATAACTTTTGTCAATTCAACTTTTTACAGGTATACAACTTACTGACAATAATTATATTAATTGGCTGTGCAGCTCTACCTTTCATCATGTGATTTTCCCATCACTGTAAATGGAAACTCAGTACTCCATGTGTGATATCAACCCCCACCCCCTTCATCCTCTCTCCCGCCCCTCGTAACCAGCAATAAACTTTGGTCTCTATGTATTTGTCTGTTTTTGTCTCTTTATATAAGTGAAGTTATGCAGTATTTGCCCTTTTGTGACTGACTTTATTTCAGTCGGCGTAATGAGTTCAAGCTTTGTCCATAGTGTAGTATGTATCAAGACTTAATTTCTCTTACTGGCTGAGTAGTAGTCCATTGTATGTGTTATACCACATTTTGTTTAAACATTTATCCATTGATTGGCTTTTAGGTTGTTTCCACTTTTTGGGTATTGTGAGTAGTGCTGCAGTGGAACATTGGTGTACAAATTTCTGTTTGAGTCTCTGCTTTCAAAAGTGGAATTGCTGGGTCATAAGGCATTTGACTGTTAACCAGAAGGCTGGCGGTTCAAATCCACCAGCCACTCCTTGGAAGGAAGGTTGGGCAATCTACTTCCGTAGTGGTACTGCCTCAGAAACCGAAGGAGTGGGGTCACTATGAGTCGGATTCGACTTGATGGCAGCGCGTTACATTGTTTTTATGGTAGTTTTATTTTTAGTTTTTTAAGGAACCCCGCACACTGTTTTCCACAATGCCTGTGCCATTTGGCAGTCCCACTAATAATAGATAAAAGTTCCAATTTCCCCACATACTTGCCAACATTTGTTATTTTCCTTTTTTTTTTTAATAAATTTTAGCTATCATGTTGTTGTTGTTGTTATTTGCCATTGAGTCGGCCCCAACTCATAGCGACCCCTCCTTGGGTTTCCCAGGCAGTATCACTACGGAAGTAGGAATGCCCAACCTTCCTTCCGAGGAGTGGCTGGTGGGTTTGAACCGCCAGCCTTCT
>NW_006921621.1:16945353-16947744 GCF_000298275.1 Orycteropus afer afer
TTCCTTCCGAGGAGTGGCTGGTGGGTTTGAACCGCCAGCCTTCTGGTTAGCAGTCAAGTGCCTTAGGCACTATGCTACCAGAGCTCCTTTAGCTATCATAGTGGAAGTAAAATGGTATCTCACTGTGGTTTTGATTTTCATCTGTCTGGTGACTAATGATGTTGACCAATGTGTTTGGTGGCCATTTCAATGTCCTCTTTGGTGAAATATCTATTCAAGATGACTGTCCTTTGCCCATTTTATAATTGAGTTATTTGTCTTTTTCTTGCTAAATTGTTGAGATTTTATGTATATTTTGGTTATTAGATTCTTATTAGATATATGTTTCTGAAGAGATTCTCCCAGTTGGTAACATATCTTTCTACTTGTTTGATAAAGTCTTTCGATGAAAAAAATTTTTTAATTTTTATGAGGTCCCATTTATTTTGTCTTTAGCTATTTTGCTTTTGCTATTACATTAGATAATCCATTGATGAAAGCAACGGCTGACAGTGTTGTCCCTGCTTGTTCATCTAAGAATTTTATGGTTTTAGTTTGTACATTTGGGTCCTTAATCGTTTTGAATTTATTTTTGTGTAAGGTGTAAGGCATGGAAATTCAGTTTTCCTAGCACTATTTATTGAAGAAATTCTCCTTTCCCTATGGAATGGACTTTTGTCAAAAATCAGTTGACCATACATGTGTGGGTTTATTTCTGGACTCTCAGTTCTATTCCATTGGTCTTTGTGTCTGTTGTTGTACCAGTACCATGATGTTTTGATTACTGTAGCTGTGTGTTGTCATTGTTGTTAAGTACCGTTGAATTGGCTCCAACTCATAGTGACCCTATGTACAACAGAATGAAACACTGCCTGGTCCTACGCCAGCTTCACAATCCTTGCTATATGTGAGCCCATCCTTGCAGCCACTGTGTCAATCCATGTCATTGATGGTATGCCCCATTTTTACTGACCCTCCACTTTACCAAGTGTTCTGGTTACGTAGTGCCATTCTGACAATAATACACCACAAATGGGATGGCCTTAACAAACAGGAGTTTATTCTTACAGTTTGGAGGCTTTAAGTCCAAGTTCAAGTGCCAGGCTCCAGAGGCTGGGTGAAAGCACCTCAACCTTGGGGTCCATCTCCGTCTCCTGCTCCCGGTCCACTGGAGCTAGAGTGTTTCTTCACTCAGACAACTGCTGGCTGTTAAGGCTGAGAAGTCCCAGGGTTGACAAGTATAAAAAGACACAGTTCCGATGTTACCAAACCACACGGCAGGCCATTAACTTAAGTCCATTGTAAGTCCCAAGGTTGGCAGAGCATAGCAGGCTGCTGAGCAACGACATGGCTACATGCAGGGTCCAAGTGTGCCATAGGCTAGAGACCATTCCCAAAGCAGCTGCTTATATATACGGAAAGCAGACCACATACCCAAAGTAGCTACTTTTAGCTGCTTGTGGTAGATCCTACCATGGAGTTGATTGCCAGTCTCATGGGGAATAACTACCACTAGCTGCCCACTCAATCAGGCCCAGCAAAGTTGACACACAAACATACCCACCACACCAAGTGTGATACCCTTCTCCAGGAAATGGTCCTTTCTAACAACATGACCAAAGTAGGTGAGGCGAAGTCTAGCCATTCTCACTTCTAAGGAGCATTCCAGCTGCGCTTCTTCCAGGACAGATCTGTTCTTCTGGCAGCCCATGGTACTTTTAGTATTCTTTGCCAATACCACAACTCAAAAGCATCTACTCTTCTACAGTCTGCCTTATTCATTGTCCAGCTTTCACATGCATATGAGGCTATTGAAAATACCATGGCTTGGGTTAGGCACACCTTAGTCTTCAAAGAGACATCTTTGCTCTTCAGCACTTTAAAGAGGTCTTTTGCAGCGGATTTGGCCAGTGCAGTACTACATCAATTTCTTGAGTGCTGCTTCCATGGATTGTGGAAACAAGTAATACGAAATCTTTGAAAAGTTCAATCTTTTCTCCATTTATTGTGATGCTGCTTATTGGTCCATTTGTGAGGATGATTGTTTTCTTTATGTGAGGTATAATCCATACTGCATACTGTGGTCTTTAATCTTCATCAAGTGCTTCTAGTCATCTTCACTTTCAGCAAGCAAGGTTGTGTCATCTCCATATTACAGGTTGTTAATGAGTCTTCCTCCAATCCTGATGCTGTGTTCTTCCTCATATAATCCAGCTTCTCGGATTATGTGCTTAGCATACTGGTTGAATAAGTATGGTGAAAGGATACAACCCTAACACACTCCCTTCCTTATTTTAAACCATGAAGCATCCCTTTGTTCTATTTGAACAACAGCCTCCTGGTGTATGTACAGGTTCCTCATGAGCACAATTTAGTGTTCTGGAATTCCCATTCTTCTCAATGTTATCCATA
>NW_006921621.1:16948575-16979611 GCF_000298275.1 Orycteropus afer afer
TTGTTGCATCTAGATGGCAGCTTCCTAGTTTTTAAGGTCCCAGTCGCTACTCGCCAAAGTAGTAGGTGGAACAATGTTTTGTATAGTATAGTATACTATGGCAACTGTTTTTGAATTATCTTCAGCAAAATTTTACTTGTGTGTGATATTAACGATATTGTTTGATAATTTCTACCTTCTGTGGGATCACCTTTCTTTGGAATGGGTACAAATATGGATCTCTTCCAGTCACTTGGCCAGGTAGCTGTCCTTCAGCACGGCATCTGTTTGCTGAAACATCTTGATGGGTATTCCGCCAATGCCTGGAACCTTGTTTTTTTGCCAATTTCTTTAGTGTCGCTTCAACTTCTTCCTTCAATACCATTGGTTCTTGATCATATGCTACCTCCTGAAAAAGATGAACATCAACCAGTTCTTTTTGGTACAGTGACTGTGTGGTCCTTCCATCTTCTTCTTTTTTTAAAAATTTTATTGTGATTTGGGTGAAAGTTTACAGAGCAAATTCATTTTCTATATAGCAGTTCATACATATTTTGTTTCATGACATCTTCCTTCTTCTTTTGATGTTTCCTGCATCATTCAATATTTTGCCCATATTATCTTTCAATATTGCAACTCGAGGCTTAACATTTTTCTTCAATTCTTTCAGTTTGAGAAATGCCAAGCGTGTTCTTCCCTTTTGATTTTCTAACTCCAGATCTTTGCACATTTCATTATAATAACTGATTTTGTTTTCTTGAGCTACTCTTTGAAATCTTTTGTTCAGCTCTTTTATATTGTCATTTCTTCCATTTGCTTTAGCTATTCTCCATTCCAGAGCAAGTTTCATAGTGTCTTCTCGCATCCATTTTAGTCTTTTTTTCCTTTTCTGTTGTGGTAGTGCAAAAACAGCAAGGAGGCCACATGTTCTGACCTCCTCTAACCCTACAAGAGGAAGACAGGATTACCAGCAGTAACCCAAGGCCTATTCCTGCCAGGCCAGACATGCTGCCTCCCCCCTCCAGCCCTTGCTCCAACCATTCCTCCCAAAGCACCCACCACCTTTCTCCTGGGTTTGATAATTCTCTGCAGTGGCCACACAGAGCTCACAGATTATGGGGTTTATTAGGGAAGCACCACAGGCTACAATTCAAGTTCAGGAAAAATGCTCAGTCTCTCTCCCAGCCCACCGTCCCTCA
This sequence comes from Orycteropus afer afer, assembly GCF_000298275.1. Taxonomy (NCBI): domain Eukaryota; kingdom Metazoa; phylum Chordata; class Mammalia; order Tubulidentata; family Orycteropodidae; genus Orycteropus; species Orycteropus afer. Next base: position 16,949,754 of record NW_006921621.1, read on the forward strand.
GCCAACAGTCTCTTACAGTCTCTTTCCCAGCAGTGCTGGTCCCTCGGTGTCTCACTCAGCAATGCATGTCTCTTGCGTCTCTTTCCCAGCAGCACGTGTCTTTTTCAGGGGCGCATGTCTCTTTTGGCAGCCGTCTTCCTCAACCAGCAGTCAGAGTTCTGCCTCTAGGAAGCCTCTTTTTGAGCCCGGCAGGGTGGTCAAACTAGCCAGTCATAGCATCAGAACTCTAGGCACCTGAGAGAGAGTGGGAACCTTCCAGAACATTGTATTGTTCCACGCCCAACAGAAATAACCCAGATGGATAGCTTCAGCAATCAGGAGCTCCTCAGTTGCTAATAGCAATTCTCGCCTTGGAGTTTACAAAGACTTATGGGTAGAAAAGCCACACTAAGTAATTTACTACACCACAGGTAGTTAAGGTTGTGTGTCAAGTTGGCTGGGCCTGGTTGAGTGGTTATTTTGCATGGTGAGATTGGCAATCAATTCCATGGTGGAATCTACTGGAGCAGCTAAGTAGCTGCTTTATGGATGTGATCTGCTTCCAGTATATGAGAAACAGCTTTGAGGAAGGTCTCTAGCTTTTTGGCATGCTAGAACCCTGCATGTAGCCAAGTCATTGTTCAGCAGCCTGCCATGATCTGCCAATCTAGGGCTTTGCCTTTTTACTTGTCAACCTTTGGTTTGTCTGCTTCAGCAACCAGCAGCTGCCTGAGTGAAGAAAGGCTTCTAGCTTTAGTGGGCCAGGAGCAAGAGGCAGAGCTGAAGCCCAAGGTTGAGTGGCTTTCACCCAGCCCCTAGAGCCTGGCACTTTGAACTCAGACTTGTTGCCTCCAAAATTGTAAGAGAATACATCCCTGCTTGTTTGAGGTATCCCATTTGTGATATTTGCTGTTAGAGCAGCACAGAGGTAACCAAAACACCTGTCTTTTTAATGACCTTTTGCTTTCTTCATGGATAATATTCTTGATGTCATCCTACAATTTGTCTGGTTTTCTCATTGGTGTTAAATGCATCAAACTTATTCTTCAGATGGTCTCTAAATTCAGGTAGGATATAATCAAGGTCATATTTTGGCTCTTGTGAACTTGTTTTAAATGTCTTCAGCTTCAGTTTGAACTTGCATATGAGCAGTTGATGGTCTCTTCCACAATCAGCTCCTGGCCTTGTTTTGGCTGACAGTATTAAACTTCTCCATCACCTCTTTCCACAGAGTAGACAGTCTGATTCCTGTGTATTCCAAGTGGTGAAGTCCATGTGTATAACCACCATTCATGTTTTTGAAAACAGGTATTTGCAATCAATAAGTCATTAGTCTTGAAAATTCTGTCATGATCTTCAGCATCATTTCTAACATCAAGACCATATTTTCCGACTACTGGTGATTCTTCTTTGTTTTCAATTTTTGCATTCCATTCACCAGTAATAATCAACACATCTTGATTGCTATGTTTGGTCAATTTCAGACTCCAGAAGTTGGTAAAAATCTTCAATTTCCCCATCTTTGGCTTTGGTGGTTGATGATTAAATTTGAATAATAGTAGTATTCACTGGTCTTATAGGCATGTGGATATTATCCTATCACTGACAGCATTGTACTTCAGATAGATCTTGAAACATTTTTTGCGACAATGAATGCCATGTCGTTCTTCTTCAACTTGTCATTCCTGGCATAGTAGATCATAGGGTTGTCTGATTCAAAATGGCCAAAACCAATCCATTTCAGCTCACTAATGCCTGGGATATCGATCTTTATGTGTTCCATTTCATTTTTGACAACTTCCGATTTTCCTAGATTCATACTTCGTACATTCCATGCTCCAAGATGTTTACAGCTGTTTCTTCCCATTTTGAGTCATGCCATGTTGGCAAATGGAGGTCCCAAAAGCTTTAATCCATCCACGTCATTAATGCCAACTCTATTTTGAGGAGGCAGCTTTTTCCCAGTTGTATTTTGAGCACCTTCTGAACTGAGAAGCTCATCTTCTGGCACTATATCGGACAGTGTTACAAAGCTATTTATAATGTTTTCCAGTAATATATTAGAAAGTGTTTCATTGCTATTCATAGTGTTTTCACTGGACAGTTGTTTGAGAAGTGATTGGCCCCTTCCTTCTTCCAAGTCTGTCTTAGTCTGGAAGCTCAGCTGAAACCTGTCCACCATGGGTGACCTTGGTGGTCTTTGAGATACCAGTGGCATAGCCTCCAGCCTCACAGCAACACACAAGCCATCAGAGTATGGCAAAGTGACAAATAAGTGGTGGTCGCTGTATAGTACATTTTAAAATCAAGAAGTATGAGTCCTCCTATTTTGTCCTTCTCTTTCAATATTGTTTTAGCTCCTCAGGGCCTCTTGACATTGCATATAAAGTTGAGAATTGGTGTTTCTATCTCTGTTGGAATTTTGCTCAGGATTGTGTTAAATCTATAGATCACTTGGGGTAATATTGACATCTTAATATTAAGTCTTCCAATCCATGAATACAGAGCATCTTTCCATTTGTTTAAGTCTTTAATCTCTTTTAGCAGTGCTTTATAATTTTCATTGTTTAAGTCTTTCACATCCTTGGTTAGATTTATTCCTGGGTATTTTATTTTCTTAGGTGCTATTGTAAATTCTATAATTTCCCTTTCAGATTTCTCATTGGTGTTGCATAGAAACCCAGCTGATTTTTATTTGTTGACCTTGTACCCAGCAACTTTGCTAAATTTCTCTTTTAGTTCCCAAAGATTCCTGTGGATTCCAAGTATTAATTTGGAATAGAGGAAAACACATGTCCTATCAGATGCCATTTCTCAGGGTGTTAGAGAACGTTAAGCAGCAGTTGTTTCAGGCTTACACATGAGCCCCACTATTACTCGTTCAAGTCTTCAGGAAAGTGTGACTCTGACTCAAAATGCCCCTTGCCTTGTTCCAGCAGACTTAATAATATTTGAGCTTTTCTTTCCAGAGAAAGCAATACAATTTTTAAAGTGTTTTCATTTCTGACCAAAATGTGACTCAATCTAGTTGTTCTTTGGTATTATTTTAGCATCTGCTTGACTGAATAAAAAGGAATTTTAATTCAAGTGACTGACACAGCCATGAACCATGAACTTTTTCCAATAACATCATAAGTGAAGATTTTTCCTTTCCTTTTTTATTTTTTGCTCGTTTTGTGGTTTTGACTTTTGACTAAGTATCAGAAAAACAATATTCCATGCTTTTAATTTTTTTCAAACAAAGCTACCCTCTATGTAAAGGTATAAAATTTTCCAAATACTTTGATTTTGCTCCTCCTTAAAAAGTTAAGACTCTTTTTCTGTAGTTTTTTCTCCTTAGAAATCTTGCTTGGAAAATCATATTTTTAGATGAGATTTTAAGTCTTTTTAACTTTCTCAAGCATCTTTTTAAATTTAGTTTTTATCAAATGCATATCAAAAGTCAGCAATTTGAACCCACCAGCTGCTCTACAGGAGAAAGATGTGGCAGTCTGCTTTCGTGAAGATTACAGCCTTAGAAACCCTATTGTACAATTCGACTCCATCTTACAGGGTCACTATGAGTCAGAATTGACTCGATGGCACTTAAAATATAATAAAAAGACCCACCTGTCTTTCCTTTTCCCAACATTCTGCTCCTCCAGACACCTCCATTTTCAACTCTTGGTATTTAATACCACATTATAAAACAGTAGGTTTATACTGCTATTGTAAGAAATCTGTGTAAGTTTTCTAGACCTATGCCGCTATCATCCCGGGTCTGCCTTTTCTATATCCTGGGTATTTTTTTTTGTTTCCCTACATTGGAGCTTCCTGTTCCATGGACCCCCATCTTCCTTTGTTGTTTATACTTTAATTTTTGTGGAGTACATCCTCCAGTAGCTTCCTGAGAAAAAGGTGTGTGGTAATTAAATTTGTTTGAGAATCTGCATGTATGAAAATGTCTTTATTTTCTGTTATACTTGATTTGTAGTAGAATTCTAGATTGCAGACTCTTTTCTCTGAATTTTGAAGGCATTTTTCTATTGATTTCTTATTCTTGATTTTTTTTTAATGCCCCCCCGCCCCCCCCCACACACACACAGTTGCTTTCAGGATCTTCTCTTTGTTCCCAGAGTTCTGAAATTTTATACTTATCTGCCTCACTTGGGATCTTGTTTTACCCATTGAGCACTCTGAGTGCCTTTTCAATTTAGAAACAGATTTTTCAGTTCTGGGCAATTTTCGTGAATTCTTAAATTTTAATCTGCCCCTTCCCCCACCCCCAGTTTTCTTTTTCTTTCTTTCTGAAATCATTATTATTTGTATTTGAACTCCTGGTGTGATAAGTTCTTTAATTTTCCATCTTTTCTATTTCCTATCATTTTGCCTCTTATTCTTCTTTCTGAGAGTTTTCCTTAACTTCATCTTCAAATCCTTCTAATTAATTTTATATTTCAGCGATCAGATTTTTAATTTTAATGGGTTTTTTTGCATGTAGCTTTTTAATAGCCTTCTGTTTCAGTATCATGGATAGAATAGCTATTTTCTGAGTATGTAACTATCATTTTCAAAAGCTCCTCTTCAGCTTCTTGCACCATCTCTGTTTCCTTTGACCAACTTTATTTGTTCATTAGTTTTGATCTTTCATTTCGGGGATTTCCTTAAATGTATAGCCTTGACTGTCTTTAGAGTGAGTCACATATAGCAGTTTTATTCATAATTGTCAGATACTGGAAGCAACCAAGATGTCTTCAGTAGATAAATGAATAAACTGTGGTACATACATATAAAGGAATATTGTTCAGTGATAAAAAGAAATGAACTATCAATCTAGGAAAAAATATGGAGAAACCTTACATGCATATTAATAAGTGAAAGAAGCCAGTCTGATAAAGCTACATACTGTATGATATCAATTATATGACATTCTGGAAAAGGCAAAACTATAGACACAATGAAAAGATCAGTAATTGCCCAGGGCAGAGGGCTGAACTGGTAGAGCACAGGGCTTTTTTGTCCTCCTTTCTTTTTTTAATTAATTTTTAAATTTTGGTATAAATGTATACAACAAAGCATACACCCATTCAACAATTTTTACATGTACTGTTCATTGATAATGATTACATACTTCACATTGTATTACCATTCTCCTTACTGTTTTATCACCATTAACTTAGACACTATGCCCCTTAAAATTCTCATCTGTATTTTAGAGTTACTGTGTTCTTTTGATCTCTTACAGATAATTCTTTAAGAGACAGTGGGATGCTTAAGGTGAACACACTTTATTAAATGAGGTAAATTGTTGTTTAGTTTAGCGATGACTTCACGGGATAGTTTCATGTCAAGGCTTGAAAGTTGTTTCCAAGCAATTGTTTCGGGAGCTCCATCAGTCTCAGTGTATCCAGTAAGTCTGGTTTCCAGTAAGAATTTGAAGTTCTATTCCACATTTTTCTTCCTTTTGATCAAGACTCATCTGTTGGGTCTTTGAGCAAAAAGTTCAGTAATGGTAGCCAGTCATCATCTATTTTTTTTTTTTTTTAATCTCATGGCAAAGGAGTTTAGGTCATGGAGACAATTAGACCTATGTCCATATCCTTCTTTAATTCCTGTGTCTCCTTCCTCTGTGGCTCTAGGCCAATAGAGACCAATTGTTGTAACTTGAGTGGCTTCTGGTAAGCAATTAAGGCCCCAGGAACTACTCACTGAACTAAAAGGTAGAACAGAAACTCTAAAACCAATATTAGGCCAATTGACTTGGCCGGCCCAGAAACCATGACCCTAAACCTTTGAACCAAGAAAACTGATCCCATGAGGTATTTTTTGTACCTATGTAGTATCAACGGGAGCTCTGGTAGCATAGTGCCTAAGGTACTTGACTGCTAACCAGAAGGCTGGTGGTTCAAACCCACTAGCTACTCCTCTGAAGGAAGATGGGGCAATCTACTTCCATAGTGATACGATCTCGGCAACCCAAGGAGGGGTCACTGTGAGTCGGGTCTGACTGGACAGTACATAACAACAACAGCAACAACATGTAGTATCAACAGCTGCAGCCTGTTTTTATCTATTTATTTATTTATTTATGCTGCTGTTTTGGTTGTAAAGTTTATATATAACATCTTGTCATTTTGCCACTCACCCACTCCCATCCCTATTACAATTTAGTGATATTGATTTCAATAGTTAAGTTGGAGCACAGGGCATTTTTAGGGCAGTGAAACTGCTCTTTGTGATCCTGTAATGGTGGACACATGACATTATGCATTTGTCAAAAACCACAAGAATATACAACACAAACAGTGAGCACTAATGTAAAGTATGGACTTCAGTTAATAACAGTGTATGGATATTGGCTCATCATTTGTAACAAATTTACCACACAAATGTAATACCCTGTATGTTAATATAGGAGAAACAGTGTGCAAGGAGAAAGGAGATATGTGAGAACATTCTATACAATTTTTCTATAAACTTAAAACTGCTCTAAAAAATAGTCTATTTAAACCACAACAGATAGTCACTAAAAAAAAAAAAAAAACTAATAAAAACCCAAACCAAACCTGTTGCTGTTGAGTTGATTCCAACTCACAGTGACCCTATGGGACAGAGCAGAACTGCTGTTTCAAGTTTCCAGGGCTGTAATCTTTACAAAAGCAGATTGCCACATCTTTCTCCTACAGAGCTGCTGATGGATTTGGACCGCTGAACTTCCAGTTAGCAATGAAGTACTTTAACCACAGCACCACTGGGCCCCTTAAAAACAAACAGAATGCTTTATTTGCCCAAGTAGGGCTTCTCAATGTTATCCGGTGGTAGGCAGGGACACAACTTTTTCTTTGTGGTGATCTCTGTTGTTGTTTGCCATTGAGTTGATTCTAGCAGTCAGTATTTGTAGGTGGACTTTTCTTTTGGGCAAGCTTTTCTTTCAAAAAGAATCCTCCAGCCATGCACTTAGGGCTTACAAACCTAGCTGCAGCATTTGAGGAGCTGAGTGGCTAAAGGCTGCTGAGGATGTCCACCTTTCAGGACAGCAGTTTCCCTTCATCTCTGTTTTTCTGTAGGCCTGCGCCCTGTTGTGTCCAGAGTCTCTCGAGCAATCTTTCCAGAGAGGAAGCATCCTCTCCTCTGCCCAGTGGCTGTTTGGTGTAAGGGTGAATCTCTCATTAGCTTTGTCTGCTCTTCTACTTTCAGAGACATTCTGAGCTTTTCTAGTGTGTTCCAGCCCAGTTCAGTTTGTCGCTTCCCCTCATTGTGTTCTTTGGTTTTTGCTTTCTTAGCTCCACTAAGTTACATATCCATCTGTTTTTCAGCTTCCAAAAAATATTGTTTCCTCTCCTATTCTTTGTCCTTGTGGATTTTATGTTTCTACTGGCCATTTTTGTGGCGTTACAGGAGTAGCGATAAATGCATTCTTCTTTAATTCTCTGTTTCAAAATAAGATTTAACATGGTGGTGTTGGTAACTGCTGTTGAATTGGCTCCCAACTCATGGCGATCTCATTCATGAGAGAATGAAATGCTGACTGGTTCTGCACCATCCTCATGGTTACAGATTGTACTGTTGTGATCCGTAGGGTTTTCATTGGCTGATTTTCAGAATAAGATCGCTGGGTCTTTCTTTCTAGTCCATTTTAGGTTGGAAGCTCTGCTGGAACCTTTTCAACACTATAGCAACATGTAGACCTCTATTGACAGATGAATGGTGGCTGAGAATCCCAATTTCCTTCATGGAAAAGCAAGAATTCTTCCACTGAACCGTCACTGTCCCCACAATGTGTTGGTAGCTTGTAGCAATTGTGAAATTTTGCTCCAATAGCAAAATTGTAGATAACTTAAGTTCATTGTGGTTTCTGCCACCTTCTTTGATTAATACTTAACATGTAGCTTGCTATAAGGAATGGTATCTGAATGGCTGGGAAGTTTATAGATAGGATGATAGAAATTTAGATAATTAGTTAACTTAAAACCCAAAAGCCATTGCCATCAAGTCAGTTGTGACCCATTGCAACCTCATGTGACAGAGTAGAACTGCCCCCTAGGGTTTCCCAGGCTGTAAGCGTTATGAAAGCAGATGGTCAGGTCTTCTGCAGAACTACTGGTAGATTTGAACTGCTGATCTTCCAGTTAGCATCTGAGTGCTTCACCACTGAGCCACCAGGGCTTCTTTTCAATTAACTTAGATGTCCTTCTTAGAGATCTCAAAACAGACCTAGAGGACAGAACTTGAGCATGTTCACTTACTTATTTGGAGTGGCACAGTCTGAGTTTTAGTCTCTTCTTTGGTCTTCTTTTCATTGCCAGTGTGGTTCTGTCTTCTGTCATAAACAAAGTAGAAATAGAAGTCCTTTATCCATTCTTGTCACCCAAATACCCCACTAATTTAGGTGTAGTTTTTAGATCACAATTACCTGTGGGATTTTTTCTATGTTTTTCTTCTTGTTAATATTTGGTATCTAGTTTTATTTTTGGAAACTTGGGGGAATTTGTGTCTTACTAGTTAAAGATGCTAATGTCTTAAAGATTTTATATTGAGCACTTAAAAGATTTCTTTAAAAAAAATTACTTTTTTTCCTTCATATTCCCTTCTTCTCCTCAGTGAATTCCAAAAAGTTCTTTGTGGAGGAGGTGGGAACTCTCTCTTAAATACAAAAGGTAAAATTATTTAGAAAACAAAACAAGATTATTTAGAACAAATTAGTGTATCTGTTAAACTTTTAAAAATAGGTATTGTAAATGTCGACAGGTTTCTTTGGGAAAATCCTAGAATATTCTTACTACCAGTTTTTCAAAATTCAATTTTCCTCCTCTAAGTCCCTTTCCTCCATTTTACCCCATGCTGCACAGATGTTTTATCTTATTTTCCTTTTCCCCCTATTTTTTGTACTTTATACGGTTTGCCTCAGAATATCACCAATTTCATAAGTTGACATAAAATTCTTTGGCCATTTTCAGTTATATGTAATATCCTTGGGGGCAGAAACCCTTTATACTTTTGAATAAATTCACTTCCATAAATATTTATGGAGTGCTTTCTTTGACTGAAGCACTGTGCTCTGTGGGTACTAGCATTTTGGGGGACACCTAATAGGTTTTTAACAGATTCCTGACGGTTGGTGTGATTTCACTTTCTCTCTAGTCACTGTTACAGGGCAGTTGAAAGAAAGGGTTCTGTCCCTTCCTTTGTGTCACATTGGTAACTAGTGATGACAGCTGGGAGCACAGTGGAGAAAGCTTGTTCTGTTGTTTGGAAGCCAAGGGGTTTAATGTTCCCTTTACTGGAAAGTGAATGAGTTGGAGGAGAAATCCTCTGAGATACCATCAATTTCATGACTATGAAAGAGGTACTCCCAACAAATCAGTGATACCCTTTATAACAACTGACTCACAAAGGAAAATAGTGCCTGTTAGGATTGAGTAGAATCCAATGGAAATTCTTCCATGACCAAGCTAAGTTGTCACAAACTCTTATCAGAAACTACCTAGAATATTTAGCATAATAGGGCATTGGGTTTTTATTCCTCCCTCTTTCAAAGGTTAAACAATGCTTTCTCATTATTATGCTTTAGAAATGGTATTGCTTTCTATTTTTTATTGTGAGATATATGATATATATGAAATAAATGTGGAACATACATTCTGAAGACTAGTAAAACAAAAGCCTGGAAGCTTGGTAACAATTCTTTTAAGTATGAAGGTCCTCTGTGTAATCCTCCATATACTTCACACCAGGTAACCACGGTCCTGACTGTTGCTGTTAGGTGCTGTGGAGTTGATGATGGTGCATAGCAACCCCATTTGACAAAGTAACTGCCTCATAGGGTTTTCTTAGGAGCTCTGGTAGTGTAGTGCCTGATACACTTGACTGCTATCCAGGAGACTGGTGGTTCAAATCCACCAGCCACTCCTTGGAAGGAAGGTTGGACAATCTCCTTCCCTGGTGATACTGCCTTGGACCCAAGGAGGGGTCACTATGAGTCAGGTCTGACCCGACGGGACATAAAAACAACAACAATCTTTATGGAAGCAGATTGTGAGATCTCCTGTGGAAACACTGGGTGGATTTGAACCACCACTCTTTCAGTTAGCAGCTAAACACTTAATTGTTACACCACTAGGCCTTCTTACTAGCCTGACTACTATCAAGAAAGTTAGGATTTTGCTTCTCTTTATCATGTTTTAAATCAGAAATTTGAAAGCAAATAATGAAAAACCTTCAGTCTTTTTATTTGTATGTTTAATTGTTTTACCCAAGACAATATTAACTAACATTTATTAGGCACTTACCCCATGGCATCAGCTCTTCTGAGCACTTTATATATCATAACTGCCCAAGAACCTTAAGAGATAGGTGAGAAAACTGAGGCACAGAGCATTTACACAGCTAATAATTTGGCCCTGCTGGGATTCTGACCCAGCCAACCTGGCCCCTAAATCTGATCTCTTAACCATTATGCTTCATTAGGATATTCTTTTATAATTAATAAATAATTTTATATTTTTTTAAGATCTGCATTTTTTTATTTTTTGAATACTCTAGCAAAGTAATCAGTCATTAAGCCTTACATTCTTTCTGCTAGATGCATTTAGTTGGAAAGCTATACAGACTTTATATCTTGCCCACACATTCCTAACTTTTCACTGCTTGGCACAAATACATAGTCCATTAATTTACCTAAACCATTTTAAAGCATTTTATACCTTTACCATTACCTATTTCAGAACCCATCTAAAATGTTTATTTTCTAAATAAATGGAGATTTTCATGGAAAACTATTAATATCACTTATGTTTGTACTATAGTGAATACTAATATTTAGAATTTTTTTAAAAAAATGTACAGGAAGTGCTGTGATGATAGGAAATGCTTTTTTTTTTTTATAGTACTTAACATTTTTATTTAAAATATTTTCAGTTTTGCAAGACATATGTAAAACCAAAATAACTCACTGCTGTCGGATCCAACTCACAGTGACCCCTCCTGTGGTTTCCAAGGCGGTATCACTACGGAAGTAGATCACCCATTCTTCCTTCTGAGTAGTGGCTGGTTAGTAGTCAGATGCCTTAGGCACTGCATGAACTCTAAGAGATGGTATCTTAGTTACTTACTGCTTCCATAACAAAAATGCCACAAGTGGGTAGCTTTAAAGAATAGGAATTGATTTTCTCATGGTTCAGGGTATGGCTTTAGTGGGGAGGTCCTTCCTTGTTGGTAGCCCCTGGAGTTCGTTGGAGTCTGTCTTCCCTCAACTTACATGGGTCTCTGTCTGTTCTATGCTTTTTATAACTCCAAAGTGATTAGGTTTAGGAGCCACCCTACTCTGGTGAGGCCTCATTAACATAGCAAAGAAAATCCTGTCTCTAAGCAGGATCACATCCCCAGATACAGGGACCAGGACATCAGTACATCTTTGCAAGACACACAATTCATTCCATAACAGATAACTTCTTTATAAAAACAATCATTGACAGTTATTTAGTGAGTTGATATTTTCTTTTCAGTGTTTTCCCTGAAGACACCTAGGTGTAGTGAGAAGTTTTTATGTTTGACTTTTAAAGTTAGAAATTGTGTCTGTGGAAGGAGATTCACAGTTCAGTAACTTTGCAACAAGGCATGTAAAGTGCTTATGGGTATTTCTGTTTGCAAACTGAAGATTACCATGGGCTAAAACTTTACTTAAATAAATCTCATGTTCCTTGCCACTGATATACAGTTACTTCAATTGCACCAATTTAAAGCAGTTATCATGAGGCTAGGCACTGCTCTTTCCTTGATGTGTGATCCTGGGCTAGTCATTTAAGAACCAGTCTGAGCCTCCTCTCCTTCATCTGCAAAATGCCACCAATACCTACCTCATTGTGAGAAGTAACAGAGCAAGTATATGTGAAAATACCTCACACAGCATGGCATCTAGAAAAAGTATAATAAGTGTTCATAAATGTGCTCTCCCCATTACAATTGCTGCTCTGTGCTGACAGAAGTGTTGTATAGTATTTATAAAAAGTGCCTGGCAATGCCAGAATTAATGTTTTTAAAATGGTTTGAATGTATGCTGACTGGCTGAACTCTAGCAATCATTATGTATTATCTGTGGGGAATATAAAAAGCAGGATTAGAGAGTGGGATTAAGCAGGGTGGTGAAATAGCAACCCTGATGTATGCTACATGGAAAGTGATTTTTGTGGCTGACACTGCTGTTCTACCAACTAAATGGGGTTTGATATTGATTTTGTTTGTATTTATTTATCCTGGATGACTGGGGAGAATACAAGCATACCATGCCATTGCCTTTAGGTCATTTTGGTTTTTGGTGAGAAGGAATTTCCAATTTCTAGCTAGGATCTTATATTCTTTAGTCTTTATGAAGCTGTCAATTAAGGCCAGGACATTACTTAACGGAAATAAAGACGCATATATCAAACACATTGTAAGATTCTTGACTTCTGTCTGAATGATCAGGCTCTTTTATCCTAGCCTGCCTGAAAACCCCTGGAATGTTTGATTATCAGTGACTCTTCTCATCAGAGTAATGATTTGAAGTCTTTGCTTTACTGATGTTGTTGTTGTTATATGCCCTTGAGTCGGACCCAACTCATAGCGACCCCTCCTTGGGTTTCTGAGGCAGTATCACTACGGAAGTAGATTGCCCCATCTTCCTTCCAAGGAGTGGCTGGTGGGTTTGAACTGCCAGCCTTCTGGTTAGCAGTCAAGTGCCTCAGCCTCTATACTAGCAGAGCTCCCTGCTTTACTGGATAGCAAGGATAAAAATAGGTAACACGTGGACTACTCTTGTCAGTTTACAGTACACTTATACACATTTTCTTCTGTAATCTTCATAGCACCCTTGGAAGGGAGGAGGATTCATTTTATGTCCATTTACAGAGGAAGAACTAGAGGCCCCAGGACATTAGTGAGTTGCCTGGGGTCAAACTGCTAATAAAGGGTAACCTGGGACATACACTGTTCTAAATTGAATTGTATCTTCTCAAACAGTATGTCAACTTGGCTAAATTTACCATAATTCTCAGTATTATATAAGAATTTTTGTGATCTGATGTAATTATGTATTATAAATTTTAATCTCTATGACATTAATGAGGCAGGATTAGAGGCAGTTATGTTAATGAGGCAGGATACAATCTATAAGATTAGGTTATATATTGAGTCAGTCTCTTTTGAGATATAAAAGAGATACAGCAAGCAAGCAGAGATCAGAGGGACCTCAGTACCACCAAGAAAGAAGAGCCTGGGAGCAGGGCATATCCTTTGGATCCAGGGTCCCTGAGCTGAGAACCTTGTAGACCAGAGGAATATTGATGCCTAGACACATGCAGATGTCCAAGGGACACTGGGTCCACAGATGTGAAAGGAAACAAGGACCTTTCCCCAAAGCCAACGCATAGAAAGCTTTTCCCTAGAGCCGATACCCTGAATTTGGACTTCTAGCCCCCTAAACTATGAGAGAATACATTGTTTGTTAAACCCATGTCCTTGTGGTATTTCTGTTAAAATAGCACTAGATAACTAAGACATAAGCCCAGGTATTCTGATTGTAAATCTATTTCCCCCAAAATCCAAAAACAAACAAACAAAACAAAAAAAACAGCCATTGAAAACCCTATGGAGGACATTTCTACTCTGACACATGGGTTTGCCATAAATCGGAATTGACTCAATGGCACCTGGTTTATTTGGTATAAAAACAAAAACCAAACTCACTGCTGTGGAGTCAGATCCAACCATAGCGACCCCTCCTTGGGTTTCTGAGGTGGTATCACTACGGAAGTAGATTGGCCAATCTTCCTTCTAAGGTATGGCTGGTGGGTTTGAACCACTAGCCTTCGGGTTAGCAGTCAAATGCCGTAGGCACTAAGCCACCAACTCCCCCCCCCCAAAATAAAAACAAAAACTTACTGCTATCAAGTCAAATCTGACTCATAGTGACTCCTCCTTGGGTTTCCGAGGCGATATCACTGCGGAAGTAGATTGCCCAACTTTCATAGCTCCCTTATTTAGTACAGAACTTATTGTTTGTGGTCAGCCTTTAGAGAGGAGCCAAAATTAGTTCAGATAACTTGAATGTAGTTGTAATTAATTTAACTTTTAATTTCAATTTATGTTGAAAATAGGGTCATTTGGATAAGAAAGAGGGATATTTTATGGATCTGAAACCCGCATCCATACAATGTTAGCTTAGCCTTCCTAGATAAAGTTCCCTTGTTGTTGTTGTTGTTGTTAAGTGCCGTCGAGTCGTTTCCGACTCATAGCGACCCCATGCACAGCAGAACGAAACACTGCCCGATCCCGTGCCAGCCCCACAATCCCTGCTATACTTGAGCCCATCATTGCAGCCACCGTGTCAATCCATCTCCTTGAAGGCCTCCCCCTCTTTCGTAGACCCTCCACCCTACCAAGCATGACATCCTTCTCCAGGGAATGGTCCCTTCTTACAACATGACCAAAATAGGTGAGACAAAGTCTGACCATTCTTGCTTCCAAGGAGCATTCTGGCTGCACTTCCTCCAGGACAGATCTGGTAGTTCTTTTAGCAGTCCATGGTACTTTCAGCATTCTCCGCCAGCACCACAACTCAAAAGCATCAACTCTTCTTCAGTCTTCCTTATTCATTGTCCAGCTCTCACATGCATATGAGGCAATTGGAAATATCATGGCTTGTGTCAGGCGCACCTTAGTCCTCAAGGAGATATCCTTGCTCCTCAGCACTTGATACAGTTCCTTCGCAGTTGACTTTCCCGATGCTACACGTCGTCTAATGTCCTGACTACTGCTTCCGTTGGCATCGATTGTACAACCAAGCAACGTGAATTCCTTGACAACCTCAATCTTCTCTCCATTTATTGTGATGCTGCTCATTGGTCCAGATGTGAGGATTTTTGTTTTCTTTATATTGAGACATAATCCATACCGCAGACTGTATTCTTCAACCTTCATTAGTAGGTGCCTTAAGTCATCCTCACTTTCAGCAAGCAAAGTTGTATCGTCTGCATATCTCAGGTTGTTAATGATTCTTCCTCCAATCCTGATACCATGTTTTTCTTCATATAGTCCAGCTTCTCGGATTATTTGCTCAGCATATAGATTGAATAAGTGTGGAGAAAGGATACAACCCTTATGCACTCCCTTCTTGATTTTAAACCATGTAGTGTCCCCTTGTTCTGTTCGAACGACAGCCTCCTGGTCAAGGTACAGATTCCTCATGAGTACAATCAAGTGCTCGGGAATTCCCATTCTTCTCAATGTTATCCATAATTTGTCATGATCCACACAATCAAATGCCTTTGCATAGTCAATAAAACACAAGTAAACATCTTTCTGGTATTCTTTGCCTTGAGCCAAGATCCATCTGACAACAGCTATGATATCCCTTGTTCCACGTCCTCTTCTGAATCCAGCTTGAACCTCTGAAAGTTCTCTGTCAATATACTGCTGCAAACGTTTCTAAATTATCTTCAGTAAGATCTTACTTGCGTAAGTTCCCTTAGATATGTAGAAATAATAAGCTTTCCCTAAAAATATTTGTGCATTTCCTGGGCTTTACAGTCTTGTAGCCTCTTCTACCTCCTGGGCCCCTACTTTCTTGTCTTGTACTTCTGAGTCGTACCATGACACACCCAGATGTGAAACTTGACTCTCCTCAGATTTTCACAAAGACCCTATTCACTCAAGAGTATTTGTGGCCTTAGTACACCTAACTTACCAACCAAAAAAACTGAACTCAATGTCATCGAGTTGTTTCCGACTTGTAGTGACTCCATTGAGTTTCTGAGGCTGTAAATCTTTAGGGAAGTAGATTGCCCCATCTTGCTTCCGTGGAGCAGCTGGAGGTTTGAACTGCTGACCTTCCATTTAGCAGTTAAGTACTTATCTACTACACCACCAGAGCTCCAGTGGGGGCAAAATAGAGGTGGGTGAGCCTTACCCTGCCTTAGTGCAAAATTTCCCAGTAAGGTATCCCCATCCTTAAAATTTTTTCTGACCTCCCTTGACTCAAAAGCTTCACCCCCACCTAATCCCAGCTTTGCTCCATTAACCAACACTTCTCTTTTCTCTCTCCTTATCATTTTTCTCTATAGTCTTTCAGAGATAAAATAACAAATTCATTCATGTGTCTAATTCAGAGCAATTTCTCCTTGGGGTCTTAACAGCCATTTTGCAAGGAACCACCCATCCCAAGGGCCTGGGCATGCGGGGCCAGGGGCCCAAATTGAGGGAACATATTTTCGCAAAGAAAGTTCCTTCCAAAAGAAATTCCCATTAACTGTCAGGGTAACAAAATACAGAATTTTCATCTTGTTGCATGGCAGCTAACAGCATACCAATATCAAGCTTTTTTTTTTCCTTTAAATTTAGTTTTGTTGTTGAGAATATGCACAGCAAAACATACACTAATTCAACACTTTCTTCATGTACAATTTAGTGACACTGATTACATGCTTCAATTGTGGAACCTTTCTCATATTTTCTGAGTTATTCCTCCCTCATTAACATAAAATCAGTGTCTCCTAAGATTCGTAGGTAACCTTTTGAGTTGCTGTTGTCAGTTTGATCCTATACAGATAGTTCTTAAAAGAGCAGAATACTCAAGGCAGACCTTCTTTATTAGTTAGCTAAACTATTGTTTGGTTTTTAAAAAGACTTGAGGGGGTATTTTTGGTTTAAGATTTAAAGCTTATCTCAGGGCAATAGTTTCAGGGGTTCATCCAGCCTCCATGGCTTCAGAAAGTCCAGAGTCTATGAGAATTTGAAATGTTGTTCTGCATGCACACACACACACACACACACACACACCTGACTTTGATCAGGATTCTTTCATGGAATCTTTGAACAAGATGTTCAGTAATAGTACCCAGGCACCCTTCAGTTCTTCTGGTCTCATGGCAAAGAGGCAGTTTATGGAGGCAATTAGCAACACATTCCATATCTGCCTCTTATTCCTGGTTCTCCTTCTTACTCTGTTGTTCCAGGTGAACAGAGACCAATTTTGCCTTGCATGGCTGCTTGCAGGCTTTTAAGACCCCAGGCAGTAGACAACAAACTAGAAGGTAGAACAGAAGCACTGAACATGTTATTAGACCAATTAACCGTGAAACCAGGATCCTGAGGCTTCAAACCAAGGAACCAAATCCCGTGAGGTGTTTGGTTGTACATAAGCAGCTGATCTCAAGTTTATTGTGTCCTGCTTCCTGAATATATTGTCAGAAACCTAAAAATGGTTCTACATGCAATTTATCCAAATCATACATTCTAGATACCTTTGACTAATATAATGTCCTTTATATAGGATATATACTGCTTTTAGAGAAACCTACTACTTGCCAAAAAGTCATGAACCCATCCAGCACAAAAGGATTCACCTCATTCCATCTTTCATTACTGTATATTTCATTTATGCAAAAATAATTTTAACTTTTGATACTCATATTTCTGTTACGATGCATTTTTTTTCTCATAGATTCAAGTCAGAAAATCAACTAGGCCAAGACAACATACTAATCTTTAAAATCTAAAACACAGAAATGCATCTATCCAGAAATAGAGCCATCTATAAGTTTACCTATAAATTACTGAATCTGTGACCATCCTTAGCAGAAAAAAATAACAGTTTAGTTAAAAAATCACTATCTTATATCAGTTTTGAAGACTTTCAGGGAATTCCCTGAACTACATCTTAATACTGATACAAATTTTGCATTCGTAAATAAAATTCTTGAGATTGCTCTTATCTTGCCATGTGTAAGCTCAGCCTTACAGATTGTTTTCTCCCCTAGGTAATAGAGAAAAAGAAACCTCACCAATGACTGTGGAATAATATGGAAGAAGAGGGAAAAAACTTGTTTAATGGGTAAGAAATAAAACTATAATAAAAACTTATTAACAGAAATTATTCAGAATATCAGTGTTATGTATGCCCAGTCTTCAAGGGGTAGCCAGGGTTGGCATACTATTAGGGATTATGCTCAGTGATCAATTACTATCTTGCCTTATCTCTACTCTTCCACCACTTTCTTTATTCTTTACCTTGTGAATGTTTCAGTTACCATGAATTAACTTAAGCTAGGAAGGGCAGAGCCATATTTGAAGATAAAGGTGGGTCTGAAAGACCAGCAACTGCACTAAAACCAAGTCTAGGATAGATCTTGAAGGTTACTGGTTTTTGGATAGAGACCATGTCTGTCTTGACCTGTCAAGAGTAATTATCTACCCTTCCATTCACTCCGTACATTGCCAGCTGCTATGATGTTGGCCTCACCAGCAAGGGATCCTGTTCATTTTAGCAGGTGCAGAATATATGTCAGGTGGTAATCAGATAGAATCTCATAGGAAGTCCAATAAAAGGTTTGACTAAGTGTAGGACATAAATGCTTTTTATTTTAATTACACAAGTCTATATATTCTTCAAAGAGCAGCTCGAGAAGACAAAGTCAATTATAATGAAATGTGCAAAGACCTGGCATTGGAAAACCAGAAGGGAAGAACATGCTTGGCATTTCTCAAGCTGAAAGAACTGAGGAAAAAATTTAAGCCTCAGATTGCAATATTGAAAGATTCCATGGGCAATATGTTGAATGATGCAGGAAACATCAAAAGAAGATGGATGGAATACACAGAGTCACTATACCAAAAAGAATTGATAAATGATCATCCATTTCAGGAGGTGGCATATGATCAAGAACCAATGGTACTGAAGGAAGAAATCAAAGCTGTATTGAAGGAATTGGTGAAAAACAGGCTCCAGCTGTTGACAGAATATCCACTGAGATGTTTCAACAAACAGATGCTACGCTGGAGGCACTAACTCATCTATGCAGAGAGATTTGGAAGACAGCTACCTGGCCAACTGACTGGAAGAGAACCATATTTGTACCCATTTCAAAGAAAGGTGATCCCAAAGAGTATGTAAATTATCAAACAATATCATTGGCATCACACACAAGTAAAATCTTACTGAAGATAATTCAAAAACAGTTGCAGCAGTATATAGACAGAACGTCCAGAAATGCAAGCTGGATTCAAAAAGGGACATGGTATGAGGGGTATCATAGTTAATGTCAGATGGATTTTGGTTCAAGGGAAAGAATACCAGAAAGATGTTTACTTGTGTTTTATTCACTATGCAAAGGCATTTGATTGTGTGGATCATAACAACTTGTGGATAACATTGAGAAAATGGGAATTCCAGAACACTTAATTGTACTTATGGAGAACTTGTGCATAGACCAGGAGGCTGTCGTTTGAACAGAACAAGGGGACACTGCATGGTTTAAAATCAGGAAGGGAGTGTGTCAGGGTTGTATCTTTTCACCATACTTACTCAGTCTGTATGCTGAGCAAATAATCCGAGAAGCCGGACCATGTGCAGAAGAATGTGGCATCAGAACTGGGGGAAGGCTCATTAACACCCTGAGATATGCAGACGACACAACTTTGCTTGCTGAAAGTGAGGATGACTTGGAGCATTTACTGTTAAAGATTAAAGACTACAGTCTGCAGTATGAATTATACCTCAATATAAAGAAAACAAAAATCCTCACAATGGTTCCAATAAGAAGCATCATGATAAATGGAGAAAAGATTGAAGTTCTCAAAGACTTCATATTACTTGGTTCTACAATCAGTGCCAATGGAAGCAGCAGTCAAGACATCAGACAACATATTGCATTGGGTAAATCTGTTGCAAAGACCTCTTTCAAGTGCTGAAAAGCAAAGATGTCTCCTTGAAGACTAAGATGCGCCTGACCCAAGCCATGGTATTTTCAATCTCCTCTTATGCATGTGAGAGCTGGGCAATGAATAAGGAAGACCAAAGAATAGTTGATGCTTTTGAGTTGTGGTATTGGTGAAGAATGCTAAAAGTACCATGGACTGCTAAAAGAACTAACAAATCTGTCCTGGAAGAAGTGCAGCCAGAATGCTCCTTGGAAGTGAGAATGGCCAGACTTCGTCTCACCTACTTTGGTCATGTTGTTAGAAGGGACCATTCCCTGGAGAAGGATGTCATGCTTGCTAAAGTAGAGGGTCAACGAAAGACAGGAAGGCCCTCAATAAGATGGATTGACACGGTGCTTGCAGCTGTGGGCTAGGGTATAGTAGGAATTGTGAGGCTGGCATAGGAACGGGCAGTGTTTCATTCTGCTGTACATAGGGTTACTATGCGTGGAGACAACTCGACGGCACCTAACAACAACAAAAACATTCTTTCTTTCTTACTTCTTCTTTTTTTTTTTTTTACAGAGCAAATTAGTTTCCCATTCACCAATTTATACAGATTGTGTTTCATGATAGTTGCAATCCCTTCAATGTAACAACACTCTGGATCAACATCCTCCCCATTTCCATTGGATTCCCCATTTCCATTGTTCCATCTTTCCTGACCTTCCTGCCATCTGAGCTTTGTTTTTTTGGCACATTCTGCCCTTTTGGTCTTTCTTGTATGGTTGATTGTTTTGAGGAGCAAGTTTCTCATAGGTGTTACTATTCACTTTATTATGTGGTTGTTCTTGTTAGTGCCATCGAGTCAACTCTGATTCATAGCAACACTACATACAACAGAACAAAATGCTGCTCAGTCCGGCACCATCCTCACAGTCTTTGCTATGCTTGAGCCCATTGTTGCAGCCACTGTGTCAATCATCTCATGGAAGGGCTTCCCCTTTTTCACTTCACCAAGCATGATATCCTTCTCCAGGGACCAATCCCTTTTGGAAACATGAGCATTCTGGCTGTACTTCTTCCAAGAAAGATTTGTTTTTTCTTTTGGCAGTCCATGCTATTTTCAGTCACCAGCACCACAATTCTAACTCATCAATTCTTCTTCAGTCTTCCTTATTCATTGTCTAGCTTTCACATGCATATGAAGCTATTGAAAATTCCATGGCTTAGGTTTAGGCTCACCTTAGTCTTCCAAGTGACATCTTTGCTCTTTAACACTTTAAAGAGGTCTTTTGGAGGAGATTTGCCCAGTACAATACATTGTCTGATTTCTTCACTGCTGCTTCCATGGGAGTTGATTGTGGCACCAAGTAAAATGTAATCCCTGGCAACTTCAATCTTTTCTCCATTTATCATGATGTTGCTTATTAGTCCGGTTATGAGGATTTTCATTTTCTTTATGTTGAGATGTAATCCATACTGAAGGCTGTAGTCTTTGCTCTTCATGAGTAAGTGCTTCAGGTCATCTTCACTCCAAGCAACGTTGTGTCATTTGCATATCACAGGTTGTTAATGAGTCTTCCTCCAGTCCTGATGCCACATTCTTCTTTTTGTAGTCCCTTCTTAGATTGTTTGCTCAGCATACAGATTGAATAATATAGTGAAAGGATACAGACTTGACACGCATCTTTCCTGATTTTAAAACATGTATTATCCCTTTGTTCTGTTCAAACAACTGCCTCCTGGTCTATGTATAGGTTGCACATAAGCACAATGAAATGTTCTGGAATTCCTATTCTTCATAATGTTATCTGTAATTTGTTATGATCCACGTAGTCAAATGCCTTTGCATGGTCGGTAAAATACAGATAAACATCTTTCTGATATTCTTTGCTTTCAGCCAAGATCCATCTGACATTAGCAATGATATCCCCCCCTCAACATCTTCTGAATCCAGCTTGCATTTCTGGAAGTTCCTGTTAATATACTGCTGCAACCATTTTTGAATTATCTTCAGCAAAATTTTACTTGGTGTGATATTGATGATACTTTTTGATAATTTCTGATTGCATATAGCTTCTAGCATTACTGCAGCACACAATTCACCACAGTATGACAAATGGACAGATGAGTGGCAGTCACTTAATTATTGGGCTACCTATTATTTGGCTGAAAGGTGTTCTCCTGGAGTGGGTTCAGTTTCCGAGTTTGAAGTGTGCTAAGGGCCATAGTCTCAGGGGTTCTGCCTGTCTCTATTAGACCAGTAAGTCTTATCTTTTTTATGATTTTGAATTTTGTTCTACATTTTTCTCTCACTCTGTCCAGAACTTTCTATTGTGATCCCAGTCATAGCGAGCAGAAGGAGTAGATGGGCACCATCTAGTTCTTTTGGTCTCAGGCTAGTAGAGGCTGGAATTCACATATTTTATTATCTTCTAAACTAATTATTTCCTTGGGTGTTTGATTTTCTTCACTCTTCTTTGCTCTAGACAGAAAGAGACCAATAATTGTATTTTAGATGGTTAAGTTTATACATTGTTATCATTAATTACTCACCCATTATAGATAACAAAAACCCTCTACCTGAACCTTAGCCCCCTCCCAGAGATAATCACTATAATTGTAATATATATATTTGTGCAACCCTTTTTTTGTTTGTTTGTTTAGTAATTAAAAACATGGGCTCTAGAGCCTGGCTGTTTTTGTCTAACCAATACTAACTTGACATTTGGGCAAATTAATCTCCCTGTGCCTTAATTCCTTGAGTGTAACGTGGGGACAATAAAATGCCTTTCTCATAGTGATGTTGAGGATTAATTAATCCAAGTGAAATATTTTGGGGATAATGCCTGGAACATAGAAAGCAATAAAAAACTGTTAGATGTGATTTTCATATGTATCCCAGTTAGCATTTTAATGTACCGACCACTTACAGATGAGTCTTACTCTGTTATACTTCAAGAGTTAAACTTCTTGTATAAGGTTAAGCCAGGTGGTTAGGATTTTTTCATAAACGTTGTCTTTTGAGCTTCATGCTTCATTTCTCTCATTTCATTTCAGAGCATGGTACCAAATTGTGTACAAAATTAGTTAAAATTTTTCGACTCTTCCTGCTTATCTTATGCTTATAGTCTACAATAGTTTCATCTTGCCTGTAACAGTTAGTAACCATGCCAGAGCTGGACGCATAATTCTTTTGTTTCTGGATAGCTATGTCAAATATTCCATTAACTAAGCTTCTTTCAGTCAATTTGAAGGACAAGTCTTGTGAGTTTTTTTTCTTGTTGCATAGAATTATAATAGTTTTAAAAATGTCTTTGACATTTTTTCTGTGGCTTGTCAGCATTTTCTTAGGTAGTCGAATTACCTTTTTAATAAGGAAGGACACTGCAACAGTCTTCTCTTTCTAGTATTTCCCTCCTGTATTGTTCTCTATATTCATTTAATTATCATAGACTATTTGTTGTGACCATAAGGAGGCTGTTTCAGAAGATTAATTTATAAAACAAAAATTAACATTTACTGAGTATGCATTATGTACCAAGCACTGTTTTAAGTACTTTACTCATTTGAGCCTATCACCACGAATGAGGTAGATACTGTTATTATCTTCATTATACAGCGGAGAAAAGTGAGGCACAGATTAACTTGCTCAAAGTCGTATTGCAAGTGCTTTGGAATGCAAACCTAGATCCCCTGCTCCAGAGTATGTGCTTTTGACCAGGGTACTGTCTTAGAAGGTCTGCTCAGGTGGGTGTGAATTTAAATAACACACTAAAGCCACATGTCACCCAAAGAAGTTGCCATAACTAAACGGCTTTTGTTTGCCTGTGGGAAGGAGAATTTGAAGTCGATACTTAAGTATTTCCTTAAGCATGGGAAAATGATGACATTAAATGACTATTTGGAATTTTATTTCCTGACCGTGCTTATATGAATATAGCTGTTTTGCTTCGTTACCAGTTGTTTGTGGTAGATAGAAATCACCAGAGCCAGCTAACAAACAACACATGTTTAGAAGGTATCAGAGTGCGTTGATTTGTATATTAGCATTTAGCTGCTATTCATAGAAACATGCAGCCAGATGATTGAACAGTGCCGCAGTTTGGAACTGATTGGTAATTGGAAATTGCTCTTTTGTCCTGTTAAATAATATTTGAATGACAGTCAGCAGAAAGTTGTGCATGAGAAGAAAAGCCAGGAGAAAGGTGACTTATGGGTCTTATAATTAGAATGTCACTTATAAATGATGGCCTGAAAAGGAAATGTACATTAACAATCTGTGTTTATGTAGGAGCTGGAAAAGAGAGTGGGTTTTGTCTGGGGTCTATCTTGTCAGAAAGAAGCACTGGCTTTTCTTTTCTTCAAATAGCAATTCATTTCCTGTTGAAATATGCTAAAGTACAAAGAGTAAGCCACATTAAAAGTAACAACAAGTGTGCTGGTAACATGTTGTGGCCTTCCTGTAAAATGTGGCTGCATGAAGCCCATTTTATTTTCATCTTTCCAGCTTTCTCTTGTTTATTTGAGAATTTCTTCTAAATGTTCAGGAAAGTTATGGCTATATATATTTATATATATAGCGGGAGCTCTGGTGGCATAGTGCCTGAGGCATTTGACTGCTAACCAAAAGGCTGGTGGTTATATAAAAACCAAATTCACTGCTGTCAAGTCGATTCCAACTCATGGTGACCCCTCCTTGGGTTTCTGAGGCAGTATCTCTTTGAAAGTAGATTGTCCAATCTTCCTTCTGGTGGTGTAGTACCTAGCATTTGACTGCTAACCAGAAGGCTGGCGGTTCAAACCCACCAGCTAGTCTACTTCCATAGTGATACTGCCTTAGAAACCCAAGGAGGGGTTGCAGTGAGTCAGATCCGACTCGATGGCAGTGAGTTTGGTTTGTGTGTGTGTGTGTGTGTGTACATGTATGTATGTAGCAGTGTTCTCAAAATGTGATAGGGGGACCCCAGGAGGGCCCCAAGACCCTTTCTGGAAGTTTTTGAGATCAGAAATATTCCTAATACAAAACGTTGTTAGCCTTTTCCATCCTGGTTTTCTCACACATGTGCAGTGGATTTTTCAGAGGCTACACATCTTGTGATACTGAAACCGACTGAACACAAAAGCAGATAGGAGAATCCAGCTGCCTGCCTTTACTCAGACATTACAAAGATTTGCAAAAATGTAAAACAGTGTGGCTCTTCTCACCAAATTGTTTTTAATATAGGGTTTTTTCCATTAAGAAAATATTATTTATTTTAATGTGAAATGGGCTTATTTTTAAATGAATGAATTTTAAATTTTTCTGTTTCAATTTCTAGCATGATAAATATTGATAGATAAACATACATAAACAAAAGTCCTTTGAGGTCTTAAATAATGAATAAAAGTAGAAAGGGATCCCAAAACCAAATATCTTGAAAACTGCTACTCTCACAAGGGTCAAAAGTCTGAACACAAATTCATTATGATTAATGTCATCAGATGATAAGGTTTGTATTTCTGAAAATGTTAACCGTTTACTGGATAAACCAAAACCAAACCCACAGCCATGGAGTCAGTTCCAACATATAGCAACCTTAGACGGCAGAGTAGAAGTGCCCATAGGGTTTCCAAGGCTGTAAATCTTTATGACTACCTCATCTTTCTCCCACAGAGTGGCTGGTAGGTTCATACCCCTGAACTTTTGGTTAGCAGCTGACTGCTTCAACCACTGTGCCACCAGAGACTTCTTACTTACTGGATAGAAGAGACTTTGTTTAGAGGTGTTTCCTCCTTTAGTTTTGCATATTACAACTCATGTATTCTGAGTGAATAGAAGTTAATGCTGATTTTGTTTTACTACTAGTATTTCACCTGTAGGCAAGATGAGATAATTTTTTTTTTTTTTAATCTATCTATTTATTTATTTATTTTTTAATTAGGATTTGGGTGAAGATTTACAGAGTAAATTCACTTTTCATACAGCAGTTCACATATACTTTGTCTCATGTCATTGACCAAAATTTACAATGCAGCAGCTCCCCTCCCACTTCCTCCCCATAGTTACCTCCTCCCAGTGTCCATCCCTTCATACTCTTCGAGAGGCCCATTGTCTGCCAACCCTGTATATGATCTTGGATACACTCTCCATTTAGACATACATAATTGTTTAGCTTGTTCACCCATCTATCCGTCCCTATACCCATGTTTGCTTTCATTGACAACTCAGTATTGTATTTACAAAGGGGTTCATATTTGTTGTTTGTACTGCCCATGTA
This sequence comes from Orycteropus afer afer, assembly GCF_000298275.1. NCBI lineage: Eukaryota > Metazoa > Chordata > Mammalia > Tubulidentata > Orycteropodidae > Orycteropus > Orycteropus afer. The sequence continues at coordinate 16,975,646 of NW_006921621.1, forward strand.
ACTCTCTCTGTCTTTCTCCTCCTCAATGCTGCCTTATTGGTCACTCACATTTGGTACATTGCCCTTCTCTTCACCCAAATCAATATTTATCTCTATCTATCTAACAGCATTCCCTCCCCTTCCCTCCCACCCCTGGTAACCAACAAAGAAAATGTCCTCCAATATATAAACCTTTCCTTAACTTTCACAATAACGGACTAATACAATATTTGTCCTTTTGAAGATGAGATAAATTTTGTAGATGTGGAAATTTAGTAAGGTATTTGCTTTTGTTTGTAAATTGAGCAATATTTAAATATAGAATATTTTGGAAATCTATGAAATGTTATTATAGAGGGCTTTGCTAGTTACTGTGTCTAAGCCCAGCATGATCACATTAAGTGTGAGGCTCTTTAGATGACAGGGAGAAACATTGTGTTTGTTTCTACATCAGAGCATTACAGAGTCCCTAGGATAAGCTGGAGAGACATAGTATCCTCTCTAATGATTGAGTAGACAGAGCTTGATGATTGGATAGACATATCCATCTGGACTGTAGTGACAGTTGAAATAAAAATTTTGTCCCTTTTTCATAATTGTGCTAGAGGCTATGCTAGAAGCTGTAGAAATCTGGATTGAGAGGAGAAAGGAAGGATTGGCTGGACACCATCCAGTCTCACCAGTGACTCCACTGATATGTACCAAACTCAAAATGCCCTTTGTAGGTAGAGTGGGAGAACAATGTGGAATAAAACTCAAAATCGTAAAAAACAAACAAACAAACAAAACACCTGGTTTACTGGTCTGATAGAGCCTGGTGAGACCCCTGAGACTGTGGCCTCTAGTTTAGGCCTGGAATTGAACTGACTCCCATGGCTTCTAGCCAAATAGGCATATAGGGCATATAGGGTTAACATTTATACCAGGTAGATACATTCCTTAGCATGATCAATTGTGGGAGAATGGAAGGGCAATGTTTGCACTGGGAGATAGCTCACTGGGAATGCATGGGAAAGAAGGACACAGAGAAGAGGTAACTACAGGGAGGAAGTGAAAGCTGTTACATTGTGGTGATTGCAGTCAATGCCATGAATCAAAATATGTATGAACTGCTGTATGGAAAATGAATTTGCTCTGTAAACTTTCACCCAAATCACAATATAAATAAATAAATGCTCTTTATATTGGTTGCTCCCAACTTTGCAGAGGATTTTTCAGGACAGCCTTTTATTTTACAGTATTAATTGAACACCTAGTATGTGCCAGGCTGGAAATATATCAGTGAACATAACAAAAAGCAAGAAGAATGTCTACCTTACTTACATGGTACCTTACATTACAACCTTTGAGCCCTCTGCATAGCTGCCTCCTCAGGGGAATGTCAGAGTTGATGGCCATTGTAGATCTTGAACCCTGGTGTTTCTCAGTGGCTGAGTGCTGAGATTAGAGTGCAAACAGCTTGACATTTTGTAATTTTTAATTTTGTATAAAAGAAATGACACTAAATGTCATTATTTTTCAGATTTTACACGGAATCCCAAGTAATAACAATGGGCCTCTCCAGTCACCCTTGTGGTTGATTTATCTTGTTTTGTTTTCAAAGTTAGTAACAGTATTGTCAAGAAATTTAACTTAAAATGAAATACAAATGGGTTAAATTTATTCTAGTTTTTTTTTTTTTTTTTTTTTAATTATTATTAGTTAAAGAAAAATGTTCTCATACGTGAGAGGTTTTCCTTGCCTGGTGATTTGCTTCCCAGGAGCCTGTAATTTGTTTAATAGACTTTTTCACAGAAAGAGATTACTTGGCTCATTAGATTGAGTCACTTAAAAGTGACTTGAAGGTTAAATAATGTGACCGTCAGACTTCTGCTCATCGTCTAGATGTCTATCTTATCACTCACTAACTTCAGCTATTTCCAAGTGCAGACAGTTGGGAATACCATTAGAATATTAATGGGGGAAAAATGTGACATTCAAAATATGAATAACCAAAATTTTTGTCTAAAGATTATTTTAATTTAGAGATACGCTTTAATAGAACCTCATTTTTTCATCAGGTGGCATTTTGGCTTTCCCTTCATTGATAGTATGAAGGGAGCTTTCTAATTAGAGTGCACCAAACGGCTGTCATCTATTCAGCATTGCCACCTGCCAGGCACTCCATCCTTTGCTGTGCCTGGTGTACCAAACACCACAGCATCTAAGGTTCAAACTTTCCAGCAAATAAAACGGCAGTCCCCTGCCAAACGGAGAAGCGTAGTCATTTGGCTGCTCAGAGTGGAGAAGGGGAAATCCGTGAGGCTTTTTAAAAAATTGTTGAGAAAATACACAGCAACACATATACCAAGTCAACAGTTTCTACATGTACAATTCAGTGACGTTGATTATATTCTTCCAGTTGTGCAACTGTTCTCACCGTCCTTTTCCTAATTGTTCTTCCTCTATTGTCATAAACTCACTGCCCCCTAAGCTTCCTATCTGACCTTTCGAGTTGCAGTTGCCAATTTGATTCCATATAGGTGATTCTTCAAAAGAGCACCATGTTTAAGGCAAACATTCTTTACTAAATAAACATAACTTATTGTTTGGTTTAAAGAAGACTTCAGGGGGATATTTTTGGTTTAATGTTGAAAGTTTAAAGATCACCTCACTGCAATAGTTTCAGGGGTTCATCTAGCCACCAGAGTAAGTCTAGAGTCCATGAAAAATTACAATTCTATTCTGCATTTTCCTCCTTTTGATTAGAATTCTTCTAGAATCTTTGATCAAAATGTTCAGTAATGGTAGCCAAGTGCCATCTAGTTCTTCTGGACTCATGGCAAAGGAGGCAGCTGTTCATGAAGGCAGTGAAGCATACATTCCCGTTTCTTCCTCCTCTTCCTGACTCTCTTTCCTTTGCTGCTGCTCCAGGTGAACACGGACCAATTGTTGTACCTTAGATGGCCACTTAAAGCTATTAAGACCCCAGGTACAATGCAGTTAACTAGGGAGTAGAACAGAAACACTAAAAAACGACATTAGGCCAGTTACCTAGGATGTCCTGTGAAACCATGACCCTAAATCTCTAGACCAAGAGACCAAATCCCATGAGGTGTTTGGTTGTACATAAGCCACCTGTGAGGATCCTTTTAAAGTCATTCAACCAGCTCTATTTGTTTGGTCTCATACCTTAACCTCTATCTTCAGAGGTCTGTGGAGCCTGCAATTCCTGAGCCTTTTCAGGTTTGGAAGTTCTAAACATCTTGCTTCCTGTTTACTTCACCCTGCTGCCGGGCATTTAAAATTCAGCATGCTCTAGTCTCTTATGGGAGGGAGCTCTGGTGGCGTAGTACCTAAAGCATTTGACTGCTAAACAGAAGGCTGAGAGTTCAAACCCACCAGCCACTCCTCAGAAGGAAGATTGGGCAATGTACTTCCGTAGTGATACTGCCTCAGAAACCCAGGGAGGGTTTGCCATGAGTCAAATTGACTTGATGGCAGTGAGTTTGTTTTTTTTCAGTCCCTTACAGCTTCCATTCTTCTATTCACTCTCTAGATTCCAAACCTTTGATGATATCTCTCATCTGCTGTTTGTCATCTCCTGTTATTTTTATCCTTATAAATTTGTGTATTTTTTATTTCTTACTGTGATTTTACTGGGGTTTTGAGAGGAATAAAAAGTAAACACACGCATTCATTCTGTCATGGTTTACTAGAAGTCCAAAGTTAAACAACTATTGTTGAGTTAATGTTAATACCAACAATTGTGTTAGACACTGAGTTATTTATTATATTAAAAATCCCTTCAAATTCTATTTCTGTTTAGGTTTAGCAAACTCATTCATACTAGGGTTATTCACCTAATTTCATTTTAGCACCTTCTATATGCTAAGTTGTTAGGAGCTCTGGTAGCATAGTGGCTAAAAGCACTTGACTGCTAACCAGAAGGCTGGCGGTTCAAACCCACCAGCCACTCCTCGGAAGGAAGGTTGGGCAATCCTACTT
>NW_006921621.1:16979711-16981946 GCF_000298275.1 Orycteropus afer afer
AACAACAACAACACATGCTAAGTTGTTAGTGTCATCAACTCATAATGATCCTATGTACAACAGAATGAAACACTGCCCAGTCCTGCACCATCCTCACAGTCTTTACTATACTTGAGCCCGTCATTGCAGCCACTGGGTCAGTCCATCTACTTGAGAGTCTTCCGTTTTTTCACAGCCCTCTACTTTACTGAGCATGATATCCTTCTCCAGAGACTGGTTCTTTCTGACAACATGACCAAAGCAGATTAGACAAAGTCTGGCCATTCTCACTTCTAAGGAGTGTTCCGGCTGTACCTGTTCCAAGACAGGTACAACACTGGGTACTATCACATAAATAATTCCAGTTAATCATCACATCAGCTTTGCGAAGCATCAGGTATTATACCCTATTTTAATAAACATGGAAACTAATTCAGAAAAGTTAAATAACAAATTTAATGTCACATAGCTGGTAAAAGGTAATGCCAAGTTTGAGATAGATTTCCAAAATAAATACACTTTCTATTGTATTATACTTGTGTCACCTATACATTGGCTCTTAGATACCTATTGTGGGTTTTTAATCAGAAGGATACAGTATAAGATGAAAATGCTGTTTTTGTTTAATATAGTGGTAACATTCAGGATCTACTGTAGTAGTTCAGAAAGAGGAGGCATTGAGATCAACTAGCAGTTAAAGCAGAAATAATGCAGGCATATGGTGTTAAGGGCCTAGATTTGAGGAGAGGAGGTAACAGTGGAAATGGGGACGTGGCGAGGTTCATAAAGCTAGGGGTGTTTGAATCTATCCTTCTAAGTGAGCTACTTTAACAAAGAACTTAGAACAGGGCCTCAAACTCTAATTTCTAAATACTTCATGCAGATCTTGATAACTTGATTGTGACATGATAAAGAAAATGCCAGATTTTAAAGTCCAGGAAACTAGGTGAACTGGAATACTGTATCCAGGAATGGGAAAGGTGGGAAGAAGTGCCAAATTATGGGGCGATAGTAAATTTTAACCAATATTACATATAATTTCATTGTTGGTTGAAGATAAAAACATCTGACATGTTGTCTTCTAGTCCTCCTTTTTTTATTTTTATTTTTGATACTTATCTGAGTGCCCTGTAGTCATATCACACTTACTACAGAAAGTTGACTTCATTAAGCCATGTTGCTTTTTGGTAGGTAATATTTACTTTATTGTCAAACTGATTATTAGTGTTTTAAAATCTGTAATTTGAAGGTCATTCTTTTTTTTTTTTCTTTTTGAAATCTACTACTCTGATTTCACATTAATTTTTAAAAAGACGTGAAATTGATAACTTACACCAAAAGTAAAAGAGATCAATATTCATCGTAAAGACGTGTAAACAAAAATATGTGTATATATATGTTGTTATGTGCCATTGAGTCGTGTGTGTGTATATGTGTGTGTGTGTGTGTGTGTGTATACATCACACAGACATACACAAGCCACCACATACATATATTTGTTGTTGTGTGCCACTGAGTTGATTCCAACTCATAATGACCCTATTGGACAGAGTAGAACTGTCCCTATGGGTTTCCTAGGCTGAAATCTTTATGTGAACAGATCACCAGGTCTTTACCACAGGGCCACTGGTGGATTTGAACTATCAATCTTTTGGTTAGTAGCTGAGCACTTAACCATTGTTCTACTAGGGTGCTCTGTGTGTGTGTGTGTGTGTGTGTGTCTTTCTCTATATATATTTTTAATTGACAAATTGAAAAAAATGTAAAATGTGTCAATCCTTAATATTAACAGGCATGTGGGAAGATATGCACTCTCAAATACTACTGGGAGGGAGTGTAAATTAGTGCAACTGTTTTAGAAGGCAGTTTGATGATATCCATCCAAAATTTAAATGCATATATTCCCTTGACCCAGAAATTCATCTTCTGTAAATTATCCGGCAGACACACTTGTGTAAGTGTGCCATGATATATAAGAATATCCATGGCTCATTGTTTGTAATAATAAAACACTGAAAACAGCATAGTTCTCCAGGAGGCTAGTGAAATGAATTATGTAGTTTATACCATAGATATAATACAGTATTTAAAAAGAGTGAAGTAAAGCCAAATATATGAAAAAATATCCAAAATATGTTAAGCTTTAAAAAGAAAACAAGATGCAGAATAATATATGTGGTTAGGATTCTCAATTTATATTAAAAATTATATTTATATATTGTTGTTGTTGTTGTTATGTGCCGTCGAGTCGGCCCC
>NW_006921621.1:16982046-16993669 GCF_000298275.1 Orycteropus afer afer
CTTCCTTCCGAGGAGTGGCTGGTGGGTTTGAACCGCCAGCCGTCTGGTTAGCAGGCAAGTGTCTTAGCCACTATGCTACCAGAGCTCCATTTATATATTAAGTATATAAATATAATTTAACTTTATACTAAGGCATGAATACATAAATCACATATTCTAAATTCATAAAATATTTCTGGAAGGATGCTCAGTCAGCAGTAATTACCTCTAGAGTGAGAGGCTGGGGATGGAGAGCAGAGGGAGAGTTTTACTCCTGGAATTTTTATAATCTGTACACATATAGGAGCCCTGGTGGTACAATGGTTAAGTGCTTGGCTGCCACCTGAAACGTGTGCAGTTTAAACCCTCCAGCAGCTCCACAGGAGAAAGATATGTTAGTCTTCTTCTGTAAAGATTATAGCCTTGAAAACTCTATGTGGCAGTGTGGTGCAGTGACTTACTTAGTAATGGCTTTTCTAGCCATGGTCTTTGTAACTCCCAGCAGATGATTAGGTGGTTGTTGTTGTTGTTATTTGCTGTCGAGTTGGACCCGACTCATAGCAACCCCTCCTTGGGTTTCCGAGGCAGTATCACTACGGAAGTAGATTGCCCCATCTTCCTTCCGAGATGATTAGGTGAAACTATGCAAATATGAGGTACTTTGTGGCCTTCCAGGGGGAGTGGACAGCTTGTTAATAATGTAAATAAGGTACATCATGCTCTTGTGGGGATGGAACTCTAATGTGAGGATCTGTTGGTTTTGCCATCTCGCTAGACTTAACAATGAACCATCCCAGAGATGGAAAGGGGAATCTCACTGCCCTTGAGAGAGAAGAGCCAGGAGTGGAGTGTGTTTTCAGACCTAAGATCCCTATGCTGAGATGACAGCAGAGAGACAATAGAGAGAAGGTGACAGCGACAGTGGAACCAAGAGACCAGCATGAGCTAGAGTGCTGGCCCACAGACCGAGAAACCTGAGTGCCTTTGGGCAGGAGGCTTGCTGATAGAATGGAGTATACCTAGGTGCATCTATAAAAAGCCCGACTCACTGCCATCAAGTTGGATCCCACTCCTAGCAACCCCTCCTTGGGTTTCCAAGGCAGTATCACTACGGAAGTGGATTGCCCAAACTTTCTCCCAAGGAGTGGCTGGTGGGTTTGAACTGCCAGCCTTCTGGTTAGCATTCACCTATAAGCAGAGCTAAAAGAGCTTTGTTAATGCTTGCCCGAGCAGGTTGAGGCCAGGCCGGGAGGCCAAGGTCCAAAGAGAGGTGAGCCTGTGGGCATGGCCTAGGGGAGGCCATACTGATGGAAGAGTTTATTTTGAACCGTAATTGTAATCTGTTACTTCCCTAATAAACCCCATAATCATGAGTATTGTCTGTGAGCTCTGTGTGGCCATTTACAACAAATTATCAAACCCAGTAGAGAAGTAGTAAGTTCCATGGAAGGGACAGCAGGTGTCAGAATTGGTAAAACGGTTGGAGGGTGGTGGCATGTCTGACTTTCACCTCATAGGATTAGCCCTGGGCTGTTGCTGTTGATCCTTTTCTTTCTCCCCTGTGAGTTTAGAGGTGGTCAGAAGGTACTGCCCCCATGCCCTTTTTTTATTATTATTATTTTATTTTTATTTATTGTGGTTTGGGTGAAGATTTACAGAGCAAATTCACTTTCCATACAGCAGTTCACATATACTTTGTCTCATGTCATTGACCACAGTTTACCACAATGCAACAGCTCCCCTCCCACTTCCTTCCCATAGTTACCTCTTCCCAGTGTCCATCCCTCCATACTCTCCTGCCCCTTGAGCTGTCTCCCTATGCATAAGCAGCCCTTCCTTCTCCCATGATTGTTCTCTCCAGGGCGTGTGTCTACTTGAGGTAAATGTTTAACTCACATGCCTGTACTTTGTTTGGCTGGAAACCACAGGTGTGGGTTCAATTCCAGACCTGAAGGGCAGCTACGGGCCATAGTCTCAGTGGGTCCGTCAGGTTCTATTGGACCAGCAAACCTGGTCCCCACCATCTTTTTTTTCCCTCCGAATGATTTTGAGTTTTGTTCCACATTGTTTTCCCTCTCTATCCAGGATCTCCTACATCCCTTCCAAGTGGATGACAGTGGTAGCTGGGCACCATCTAGTTCTTCTGGTCTCATAGTTGTATAGGTTGCAGATCGGATGGTGTACCAGTCTCTAGGACTGATTGTTTCCATTAATTTTGGTTTTCTTCTTTCTTCTTTGCTCTTGACAAGGAGAGACCCATCGTTGCATCTAGATGGAAGCTTGCAAGCTTTTAAGATCCCAGTCGCTACTCACCAAAGTAGAAGGTGGAACAATATTTTGTGTAGTATGTTATGCCAATTGAGCTTGATGTCCCCTGCAACTATGGTCCCAAGCCCGCAGGTTCAACTACTCGGTCGCTCTGAGTAGCTGGCTGTGACCAAGCAGTGACCACAACCTTGCCCCTTGTCAGCTCTACTAGGGGTGTATACCTGGGAAATCTGATCATTCACATAAACTTATACCCCATGCCCTTTTTGCAGGCAGTTCTACTTTGTCCTTTTGTAGGGTTGCTGTGAATTGGAATTAGCTTAACAGCCATGGGTTTGGTTATTGTTTGTTTGCTTACATGTATTGGTTTTATTTAAGTATTTAAAATTAATTTGAAAAAACAAGGACTCATTCCTTCCATAATTTTTTAAAAAACATTATGGAAAATTTCAAATTTCCTCTATATCTCCTCCCTTTTCTTAACCTTACTCCTGGATTATTTTAAAGCAAATCCTAGACTTTATATTATTTTTATCTATAAATATTTCATGAAAAAACCAAACCCACTGCCATCAAGTCGATCCTGACTTATAGTGACCCCCCCATCAGATTTTCAAGGCTGTAAATCTTTACGAAAGTAGATTGCGTCATCTTCCTCCTGTGGAGCAGCTGGTAGGTTTGAATCGCCTACCTTTTGGTTCTAAATTTTTATACTGTTTGCAACTTTTCATTGGTGTTTTGTTTATCTTTGGGTCCTTCCATCATAATTGGAAGCACTATATTTGATTAGATAGATCATCTTGTTTTTCAAACCAATAAATTACTTTTGCTTTCTCAATTTTCATCAGGATATTTTTTTCTCTTTTGAGGGTGTGTAAAAGGAATGTTAAAGATAACTATTAATAATTGGCCAAAGAGGAAACTAAAGTAGAAAGTTGTATGTTCATTCATTAAGCCTTCCAGTCAACAAAGTTTATTAAGTACCTACTACTAACCTAAACTGCCAGTCTTCTGGTTAGCAATCAAATGCCTTAGGCAGTATGCCACCAGAGCTCCTTTTTACTAACCTAAAGATTAGCAGTTGGAACCCCCCCAGCAGTACCACAAAAGAAAGCCCTGGCAATGTGCTGCTAAGATTACAGCAGAGAAAACCCTATGGAGCAGTTCTGCTGTGTAACATGTGGGGTTATCATGAGTTGGAATCAATTCGATGCTAACAGGTTTGTTTGTTTTAAAATGTTCCTGGCACCATGTCTGCCTCAGGTTGGTTATAGTGGTGATACAGTCAAGGAAATAGGCAATTCGTTGCAACCTGCTAGGTGTTGTGCAAGGGAAAGTAGAGTGCTCTGAGAACACATAGAAGGTATACCTAACCCAGCCTCGGAGGGTAGCAGAAGGTTTCCTGGAAGATGGAACTTTATACTAAGTTGTGAAGGATAAGTAAGAATAAGTCAGGCTAAGGAGGGAGTAGGTGGCTAGGGCAATGATGAAAACATCTAGGGGAGGGAGCAGCATGCAGAGAGAGTGAGAAGTGAGAGAGACAGCAGTTTGTAAGGGAACTAAGCATAATTCAGAACAGCTAGAGCATATCAGTGGTATGAGGAGAGAGGGATGATGCTAAAGAGACAAGGAGATGGCGTCTTCTGACTTCTTCTACCTTCACAAGATAGAATCACCATTAGCAGGCCAATGCCTGTTTCTATGAGGCCAGACATGCCACCACCCTCCAGCCCTCTTACTAACTTTGACACTAACTGTCCATCCCACAGCACCTACCACCTCTCTGCTGGGTTCAATAATTTGCTACAGTGGCCACACAGAACTCACAGATTGTGGGGTTTATTAGGGAAGCAACAGGCTACAATTCAAGTTCAGGAACATGCTCAGTCTTGTTCAGCTGCTGGTCGTCTCTCTCTTAGCAGCACATCTCTTTTAGCAGTGCATCTCTTCCAGCTGGCAGTCAGAGAAACTCCTTTCTACCTCTAGGAGGGCTCTTTTTAAGCCTGGCAGAGTGGCAAAACTAACCACTCCCAACCTCAGAATTCTATACACCTGAGAGAGAGAGCACATGCGAACTTCCCCGAAGATTATTTTGTGCTGTTCCAACAGAAATACCTGAGGTGGATAACTTTAACAGTCAGGTACTCAGTTGCTCATGGCAAAGTGGGAGTTACAAAGACTATGGCTAGAAAAGCCATACCAGGTAATTTACTATACTGCAGGTGAGTTAGGGAGATATGTAGGATCAGACCACAAAAGACTTTATGAACCAAGTTAAGGAGCAGTTGCAGCTTGAGAATGACATTTTTGGGTTTTAGGTTGAATGTAGGAGGACCTGTTAAAATGCAGGTATAGTAAAGTAGGTTAGAACTGATGGTGGTCTAAATTAGAGAGAATGGAGATAGTTTTTTTCGCTCTTTCAGAAAGTAATTGCTGAGCACTTGTTTTCTGTCAGGTGCTGTTCGAAATAGCAATGACCAAAATAGGCAGAAATCCCTGCCCTCCTATAACTTACAGTTATAGAGAATGCCAATAAATATAAATAAGGAAAACATATAGTGTATTTGGGAGCTCTGGTGGCGTAGTACCTAAGGCATTTGACTGCTAACCAGAAGGCTGGCAGTTCAAACCCACCAGACACTCCTCGGAAGGAAGGTTGGGCAATCTTCTTCCATAGTGGTAGTGCCTCGGAAACCCAAGGAGGGGTTGCTATGGGTCGGATCCAACTCGACGGCAGTGAGTTTGGTTTTTGTTATGGTTTATTCTATATTTGTTGTTGTTGTTATGTGCCATCGAGTCAGACCCGACTCATAGCGACCGCTCCTTGGGTTGCCGAGGCGGTATCACTACGGAAGTAGATTGCCCAACCTTCCTTCCAAGGAATGGCTGGTGGGTTTGAACTGCTAGCCTTCTGGTTAGCAGTCAAGTGCCTTAGGCACTATGCTACCAGAGCTCCCATTCTATATTTAGATAGTAACAATTGCCAGAGAGTAAAATAAATCTGGGAGGAGAATAAGGGAGTGTTAAATAGGGCAGGAACAGTCTTATGCAGAATGCCTGGGAAGGTTTCACTGAGAAGGTAATATTTGAGCGCACATATGAATGAAGTGATGAAACGAGCCATATGGATATCTGAGGAAAGAGCTTGATAGGCAGAAGAAACAGAATTGCATAGGTCTTGAAATGAGAGAGTGCCTGGTGTGTTGAAGGAACAACTAGGTCAGTGTGACTGAAGAGGAATTAGTGAGGGGAAGAATAATGGGAGATGAAGTCGGAGAGAGCAGAGAGTCTGATTGGGTAGGGCCTTATTGGTCACTGTAAAGATTTGTGATTCTCGTAGGGAAGAATCAGTAGAACCTGGGGATTCACTGGATGTGGGAGGTAGTAGAGAGGAAGGACTCTTTGATCACTGAGATTGGGGACACGGGAGGAGGAGGAGGCTTGAGTGGAGTACAGGGAGAGTTCAGTTTTTGATAAGCTGTCTTTAGATTGCCAGTAGATGAAACAGGAGAAAAATCTGTACTGGAGCTATAGATTTGGTGGTCATCAGCAAGTATGATGATAATCTGTGCTCAACAAATACTTACTGCTATGATAAGCCATCATGAAACAGGTCTTTAAGAAGTCAGCAACACTATGGAATTATTTGCTTTTCTTTTTCCTAGTCACGTGACAAAATTAGTTTTTTTTTTCTTTAGTAACTAGTGATCCCATAATAAAAGCTTTTTTATTGCACTTAATGAGAATGAAGCAGATAGAGCAGACAAGCTTAGTTACTAATTATCATGGAAATCTCTTGTTTATCATAAAATTGTGGAAGAAGTAATATTGACTATGCCCATTATGAAGGGGGGAAAGTCTCTCCCCATAAAATGGGTTTTCCTTTGATTTTGGTAGATCTCTGATGAGGGACAGATTTGACTGTTCAGCAGCCAGGAGAGCACCTCAGTGATGAGGCAGCAATGCTAGGTTAGAAGTGGATGAAGCTCTTAGGGCACTGAAAACTACTCCCCCACATACACACACATACCCTATTTTCACTTTGTCCTTATGCTTAGACTTTTAAGCTGTCCACTAAATTCCTGGTTGATATCACCCTAGTTGTAGTATAGCAGCTGCTTCTACTGAAAGAGAAGTCATGATTGTTTGCCTTGAGCATTGTTTCAGGAGATTCATCCATCTATTGAGTTCTCATTTACTGATGATCTGCCTAAGTCTTTGTTCAGTGCCTGGGTTAAAAAAATGGCAATCAGGTGGATAAAGGAAACTAGGGATTATAGTCAGGCCACTCCTCGGAAGGAAGGTTGGGCAATCCTACTTCCGTAGTGATACTGCCTCGGAAACCCAAGGAGGGGTCGCTATGAGTCAGGGCTGACTCGAAGGCACATAACAACAACAACAACAACATGCCATTGTATTGGAGGTGAATGTTTTATAGGAATACCAAGGAAGAGTTCCTCAAGCTCTAGGCTGAGTTAGGCAAACTTAGAGTAACTTCTGAAGCCATGGCTTTTTCATCTATTGCATACTATGTGTAATACTTCTTTTCACCCTCTGTCTAAGCCCCACAGTCCCATTTTCCTGAGGACAGTTTTGTTTATGAGTCCCTGGATGACCTTCCTTATTCTTTCCCAGTATTCTCTAGAATATAATAGCCAGAGGGAAACAACTATACAAGGTTAATTAACAGAAGGCAAATAGAATAAGTAGGTTCATATGAGTTTATATTAATTTATAATTAAAAGTAATAATATTGTAAAAATCTAACTGTAAAAGGGCTTCAAAAGTAAAGTGGCTCCTATCCTGTAGAAAAGCATTCCTCAAATTTTTGTCATTTGTATACCACTTTCATGATTTTTACAACACTCTAGTAACATCTGTGGAGTTATTTACTTAATATTTTTCAGTAAAGCAAATCACTTTTTTTTTAAATCAAAACTACTTTAACCTCATCTTGAAAAATATCCATGGGGTTGTGAATTTTCTGTTATTTTATAAAACACATTAAAATAATATATGACTACTAAATTAAGAAACATTTTCCCCTAGAGATCTCATTCTTGGTAAGATGGAATAAATACATTTCACTCAGTCTCTCCCATTGGATGTACCTAAAAACATGGAACAGCAATTTGAGGACTCTGACAAGTACACTAGTAGGTGGATTCGAGAAGAAGTTCAGAATTTGAAGAATCCAGCTATGAGTTTCTGTTTTATTTCTAATACCTCATGGCCTGGACTCAGGCAGCCCAAAACCTAGAAGTGGGAAGCAGACATGTAAACCCTCAAGTTCTGGTTTGAGTGGGAAGGAGACTTACAATGGACTCTCATGGAGAGTGGGAGAAATTACCCCCCCTTTAAAACAGTTTCCTCTGTTCTCTTGTGCTTAGCCCCCAGGCAGTATCGTGTTGGTAGTAGTGGTGGTAATAATGACAGCAACAGAAGCCCACAGATAGCTAAAACTCAGAGAGGAGAGCTTTTTTCTCCTGTTGGAGAAGCTTTAGTTCCAAAAGAGTAAGGAAACTGCCTGCTTTTTTTCTTTTTCTTTCTGTCTTCCTGCTACCTAGCAGGGGAATACTAGGAAACCAAAAAGGTCTGGAGAGGGAGGAGTTTGGGTAAGTGACCCCATAAAGTTGTTTATAAACTTCTGGGCTCAACCTTAAGCAGGACATACATGGATCTGATCCAAAACAGTATACTAAAAGACTTTGAGAACTCAGCTATGAAATAGACCACTTCCTAGGTCCTAGACTGGCCACTGGGTAGCAGTCATGCCAGACAGATCCAAATAGTAATGCAAAGCCTTTGAGTTAGAACTGACATTTAATTCACAAATGACAGAAGCTTGTCTGAAACTTGTGGCCTGAATCCAACCAGATTAATTGCTTGCTAAAACAAAAATACCAACATTTTCTACAAGATTTAAATAAAACTCAGAGTCTTATTATATTCAAAGTGTCCTGGATACAGTCCAAAATTACTTAGCATACAAAGAACCAAGAAATTCTCAACTTGTGTATGCCAATAGATACCAACACTGAGATGACACAGATACCAGAATTATCTGACAGTGACTCTAAAGCAGCTATTATAAAAGCGCTTCAAAAAAAAAATAAGGGCAAAACTTCTTGAAATGGAATGGAAAACTACAATGTCGCTTTGGCATAGAAATAGAAGATATAAAACCAAGAAAGCAAACTCACTGCCATCAAGTCATTTCCAACTTAGAGCGACCCTCGTTGTATTTCCGAGCCTTGTGAATCTTTACAGAAGTAAATCAACCCATCTTCCTTCTGTGGAGCAGCTTGTGGGTTTGAGAAGATACAAAGAAGGACCAAATAGAAATTTTACAACTGAAAAAAATACATTAACCAAAACTAAAAACTCACTGGATAGGCTCAACACAAGATGGAAATGAGAGAGAAGGGAATGGGAATGTGAATGTGAAGATAGATTCATAGAAATTGTCCATTCTGAACAATATAGAGAAAAAAAGATTGAGAAAAAATAAACAGACCCTCAGGGACCTGTGGAACAATACCATAAAGTCTAACATTTCATGTTATTGCAGTCCCAAAGGAGGAGAAAGGGTGGTGCAGAGCAGAACAAGTATTTGAGGAGTTAATGGCTGAATACTCCTCAAATTTTAAGAAAGGCACATTGAAACCATGATGAGATACTACTACACACCTATCAGAATGGCTAGAATTAAAAAAAAAAACACCAACACCACCAAGTATTAACAAGGATGTGAAACAACTGGAACTCTTATACATTGCTGATAGAATAATAGTCACTCTGGAGCACCAACATATACTTATTTATATGACTGAGAGATTCCAGTCCCAGTTATTTATCCTAGAGAAGTGAAAACTCATGTTTATGCAAAAGCCTATACATAAATGTTTATAGAAGCACTGTTTATAATTGCTGAAACAACTCAAATGTCCTTCAGTAGGTGAATGGATAAACAAACTGTGGTATATCCATATAATAGAATACTATTCAGAATAAAAAGGAACAAACTATTAATATATAAACTGTGGTATATACTCATAATGGAATACTAATAAAAATACTATAGATATAGAACTATACATACACACATAATTTAGATGAATCTCAAAGGCATTGTGGTGAGTGAAAGCCAACATATCAAAGCCACAATGAAATATCATTCCGTACTCATAAGGATGGCTATAATTTTTTTTTTTGAAGGAGGACAGGTGTTGGCAAGGATGTAGAGAAATCAGAATGGTCATCCAGTGCTAGTGGGACTATAAGATGGTACAACTGCTGTGGAAAACTTAAACACAGAGTTAAACCACATGACCTAGGAATCCCAATCCTAGGTATATACCCCAAATAATTGAAAGTAGGAACACAAACAGAAACTTACACAGCAGTGTTCACTGCAGCATTGTTCACAATAGCCAAAAGGGGGAAAGAGCCTAAATGTAGATCATCAAATGAATGGATAAATAAAGTGTGGTATAGATACACAATGGAATATTACCTAGTCATAAAGATAAATGAAATTTTGTTTTATTTTACCTTCCAAAAGACTTTATTATTTTAATTTGGTGAGAGAAATGAAGTTTATATATGCTACAACATGAATGAACCTTGAAAACAGTATATTGAGTGAAATAAATCAGTCACCAAAGGACAAATATTATATGATCCCACTTACATGAAATACATAGATAGTCAAGTATATAAAGACCAAAGTTGGTTACCAAGAGCAGGTGGGAGGGCTGGAGAAAGGAGGACTCAATGCTTAGGGGACAGTAAGCAAGCTTTTGGTAAAATAATAAAGCCAAACCAGTTGCCATTGGTGGTGTAGTAGTTAAGGCATTTATTTGGCTGCTAACCAAAACGTGGGTATTTCGAACCCACCAGCCACTCCACAGAATATGGTACATTCTGCTTCTGTAAAGATTTACAGACTTGGAAACCCAATGGGGGTCGCTATGAGTCATAGTCGACTCAGTGGCAGTGAGTTTGCTTTGGTTTTTTGAGTTACCAGTGAGTCAGTTCCAACGTGTGGCGACTGCATGTGTTTCAGAGTAGAACTGCACTCCATAAAACAAAACTCACAGCCATTGAGTCGATTCTGACTCACAGTGACCCCCTTTGGGTTTATGAGTCAGAAAATCTTTAGGAAGTAGATTGCCTAGTCTTCCTTCCGTGGAGTGGCTGGTGGGTTTGAACCACCAAACTTCTGGTTAGCAGTTAAATGCCTTAGGCACTATAGCACCAAAGTGAAGGAAAAATTTGGAAATGGATAAGAATGATGTTTGAATTATATTTGTAAAGAATATTGAAATGGCAAGTGTTTTGTTACATACATATTACCACTTTTTTTTTTTTTAATAAAAGCATTTGACCATACAAAGACTTGTGCACAAACAATCACAGCAGCTTTATTTGTAATATCCAAAGCTAGAAGCCATCCAGATGTCCACAAATTGGTGAATGGATAAACAAATGTGAAACAATGGAATACTAGTCAGGAATAAAAAGAATATTTATATATGCAACAGCATGGATGAATCTCAAAATAATTATGCTGATTGGAAGAAGTCAAGCAAAAAAGAATGCATGATATATGATTCTATTTATATCAAATTCTAGGAAATGTAAACAAATATTTAGTAACAGAAAGCCTGAGGACAGAGGATGAAAGGCAGGGATTATAGAGGAGCTTGAGGAAGATTTTGGGGGTGTTCATTATCTTGAATGTGTTGATGTTCTCACATATATACATGTGTCAAAAATTAGAAAATTGTATACTTTAATTATGTGCAATTTATGCTGGCTCAGTGTTGTTACTAGGTGCTGTTGGGTCAGTTCCAATTTGTAGTGACCCAGTGTCCAACAGTACAAAACACTGCCCAGTTCTGCACCATCCTCACCAAACTGAGCCATTGTTTCACCTTCTTGAGGGTGTTCTTCTTTTTTGCTGACCCTCTGGTTTACCAAGCATGATGTCCTGCTCTAGGGACTGGTCCCTCCTGATAGTGTGTCTAAAGTATACAGGATGCATTTTCACCATCCTTACTTTTAAGGAGCATTCTGGCTGTACTTTTTCTAAGACAGATTTGTTTGTTCTTCTGGTATTCCATGCTATATTCAATATTCTTCGCAAACACCATCATTCAAAGGCCTCAATTCTTTAGTCTCGCTTATTCATTGTCTGGCTTTCACATGGCTTGGATCAGGCACACCTTAATCCTCAAAGTGTCATATTTGCTTTTTAACACTTTAAAGAGGTCTTTTTTTTTTTTTTAATTGTGATTTGGGTGAAGATTTACAGAGCAAATTCACTTTCCATACAGCAGTTCACATATACTTTGCCTCATGTCATTGACCA
>NW_006921621.1:17000984-17004359 GCF_000298275.1 Orycteropus afer afer
AAGATTATCTTCTGTGTCTGTGTTAATTGGTTTCCCTTTTCTTTGTTGAAGAGGGTCTGTGCAATCCTTCTGCCTAGTCCGCCATCTTGCCCCGCCTCTAAAGAGGTCTTTTTGCAGCATATTTTTTTTCCAGTGCAATACGTTGTTTGATTTCTTGGCTGCTGCTTCCATGGGTGTTGATTGTGGATCCAAGTAAAGTGAAGTCCTTGACAACTTCAATCTTTTCTCCATTTATAATTATGTTGCTTATTGGTCCAGTTGTGAGGTGTTTTTTTTTTTATTTTTTTGTAAATATTGAGGTGTAATCTATACTGAAGTCTGTAGTCTTTGATCTTCATCTGTAAGTGCTTCAAGTCCTCTTCACTTTCAGCAAACACAGTTGTGTCATCTGCATAATGCAGGTTGTTAATCAGTCTTTCTCCAGTCCTGATGTTGCATTCTCATATAGTGCAGCTTCTTGGGTTTTTTGCTCAGCTTACATGTTGAATAAGTATGGTGAAAGGATACAACCCTGATATCCACCTTTCCTGGTTTTAAACCATGCAGTATCTTACTTATTACCTCAATAAAGCTCTTAAAAAAAAAAAAAAAAAAAAGGTTGCTTACTATATGACTCTATTTATATAACATTTTAAAAAAGACAAAACTATAGTGACAGAGAACAAATCAGTGGTACCCAGAGGTTAGAAGTAGGGGGAGGATGTGACTACACAGGGTAGCATGAGTGAGTTTTCAGGGTGATGAAATTGTTCTATATTCTGATTGCAGTAATGATTATATGTATCTACACGTGTTAAAATTCAGAGAACTGAGCACTCATAAAAAGTCAGTTTTACAGTATGGTGATTTAAAAAAAAATTTACTTCTGCATCCTAAAATTATCTAATGGAAAATAACATCAGTTGTGAGGCAGGGAAGTACAGTGTTTTACAACATGACCTTCACAGTCAGAACTGGGTTCAAAACCAGCTACTTATTAGCCATGTGACGTTGGCCTGCCTATCAGCTTCAGTTTCCTCACAGTTTATTTGATGCGGGGAGTGGAGAGGGGTTATATTACCTATCGTTCTGGTTATCTAGTGCTGTTCTGACAAGAAATATACCACAAATGGGATGGCCTTAACAAACAGGAGTTTATTCTCTTACAGTTTGGAGGCTTGAAGTCCAAGTTCAAAGTGCCAGGCTCTAGGGACTGGGTGAAAGCCCCTCAGCCTTGGGCTTCAGCTCTGCCTCCAGCTCCCTGCCTACTGGAGCTAGAGGCTTTTCTTCACTCAGATAGCTGCTGGCTGCTGAGGCTGCCAACCCCAAGGCTGACAAGTAAAAAGGCACAGTTCCGATGTTACCAAACCACACAGCAGGCCATTAACTCAAGTCCATTATAAGTCCCAAGGTCAGCAGAGCATGGCAGGCTGCTGAATAACGACACAACCATTCCCAAAGCTGCTGCTTATATATGGGAAACAGACCACATAGCCAAAGGAGCTACTCAGCTGCTTGTGGTAGATCCCACCATGGAGTTGATTGCCAGTCTCATCATGGGGAATAACTACCACCAGCTTCCCAGCCACTCAAACAGGCCCAGCCAAGTTGACACACAAACATAACCACCACACCTACCTTATAGGTTTGTTGTTGGGTTTTAGATAATTTGAATGTAAATCATCTGACATATGGCATGGCATATGATGATGATAGTTTAGCTGCCAATGATTCTGCCCCAATTCATGGTGACATACTGCACAATGGAATAAAATGCTACCTGGTGATTGTTCCATTGTGATCCATAAGGTTTTTATTGGCTGTTTTTTGGAAATAGATTGCCAGGCCTCTCTTCCTAGTCTGCCTTAGTCTGGTAGCTCCACTGAAACCTATTCAGCATCATAGCAACAAGCAAGCCTACACTGACAGACAGGGATGACTGAGCATGAGGTGTGCTTGCTGGGAATCAAACCTTTGTCTTCTGCATGGAAGGTGAGAATTCTGCCACCTTCCATGCCTCCATTGACACGTGGTAGGTTGTTTATAAATAATAAGTTTAAAAAAGTTTTATTGTGATCAAATATATATAGCAAAAAAATTGCCATTTTAGCCATTTTAAGTGTGCAGTTGACATTGATTATATTTGCCATTTTATGCTATCATCACAACTGTCCACTTCTAAGAGTATTTCATCATCTCAAACAGAAACTGAGTACCTCTTCAGTTGTTGTTGTTGTTGTTATGTGCCGTCGAGTCGGCCCCGACTCATAGCGACCCCTCCTTGGGTTTCCGAGGCAGTATCACTACGGAAGTAGGATTGCCCAACCTTCCTTCCGAGGAGCGGCTGGTGGGTAATAACTCCTTATTTCCCCCTCCCCTAGTCCCTGGTAGGAGCTCTGGTGGCATAATGGTGAAAGCATTCAGCTGCTAACCAAAAGGTTCAGAGATTTGAACCCACCAGCTGCTCCAGGGGAGAAAGATGAGGCAGTCTGCTTCTATAAAGATTTATAGGCTTGAAAATGTAGGGGCCCTAAGTTATGGCATAAATAGACTGTCAAATATAACCTAAAATGCATGAACAGCAGAAGATAAACTAGACGAATGGGACCTTCTAAAAATTAAATTTTTTATATGCTTCCAAAGATTTCTCCAATAGAGTAAAAAGAGAACCTATAGATTGGAATGGGAGCTCTGGTGGCATAGTGCGTAAGGCATTTGACTGCTATCCAGAAGGTTAGTGGTTTAAACCCACCAGCCGTTCCTCAGAAGGAAGGCTAGGCAATCTACTTCCATAGTGATACTGCCTCGGAAACCCAAGGAGGGGTTGCTATGAGTCGGATCCAACTCAACAGCGGTGGGTTTAGTTGTTTTTTCTTTGTACACATTGGGAAAAAATACTCGGCAACAACATATCTGACAAGAGATTTCTCTCTAAAATTTATGAAAAACTCCAATACCTCAACACCAAAAAGACAATCCAATTTAGAAATGGGCACAAGACATGAATAGATCATTAGCCATTAGAGAGATGCAAATCAAAACAATGAGATACCATCTTATCCCAGCACTAATAGCAAAGTTCAACAAGACAGAAAATAACAAATGCTGGCGAGGATATGGAGAGATTGGGACTCTCATATACTGCTGGTGGAACTGTAAAATGATACAACCACTGTGGAAAGCAGTATGGCGATTCTTTAAAAAGTTGGAATTAGAAATACCATTTGATCCAGCAATCCCATTACTAGATAGATATCCTAAAGAAGTGAGGTCCAGGACAAGAAAAGACATATGCACACCCACGTTCATGTTGTTGTTGTTGTTATTTGCCGTCGAGTCGGCCCCGACTCATAGCGACCCCTCCTTGGGTTTCCGAGGCAGTATCACTACGGAAGT
>NW_006921621.1:17004744-17020042 GCF_000298275.1 Orycteropus afer afer
AAAAGTCAAGGAAAGGTTTATATATGGAAGGAAACTTTCTTTGTTGGTTACCAGGAGTGAGAGGGGAGTGGAGGGAACACTGCATAAGTAAAAATAATAATAAAAAAAAGATTTACAGCCTTGGAAACCCTACGGGGAAGTTCTACTCTGTCCTTAAGAGTCACTATGAATCAGAATTGACTTGATGGTAGTGGCTTTGGGTTTGGGATTTAGTCTCTAGTAACCACTAATAAACTTTTATCTTAGTTCATTTCCTAGGAGCTCTGGAACGTAGTGCCTAAGGCATTTGACTGCTAACCAGAAGGCTGGCAGTTCAAACCCACCAGCCACTGCTCAGAAGGAAGATTGGGCAATCTACTTCCATAGTGATACTGCCTCAGAAACCCAAGGAGGTGTCGCTGTGAGTCATATCTGACTCGACAGCAATGAGTGTGGTTTGGTTTTGGTTTTGAGGTATGTCATGTAAGTGGAAAGATGCAATGTTTGCCCTTTTTTTCTGACTAACTCCATTCAGTATAATGTTTTCAATCCATGTCATACATGTATCAGAGCTTCATTTTTCTTTATGGCGGAATAGTATTCCATCATACTATGTAACATTTGTTATCCATTCATGTATTGATGGACTCTTGTATGAATGATAGTTTTAATAATTATTACTATTCATCAGGAGCTCTGGTAGCATAATACCTAAGGCACTTGACTGCTAACCAGAAGGCTGGTGGTTCAAACCCACCAGCCACTCCTCGGAAGGAAGATGGGGCAATCTACTTCCATAGTGATATTGTCTTGGAAACCCAAGGAGGGGTCGCTATGAGTCGGGTCCGACTTGACGGCACATAACAACAACAACAACAACTATTCCTTAGGCATGTCTGTGTGGGATAAATGGAGACAGACACCTACATTCCAGTGACCCAGGTGCTTGTTGATTTCATGCAAATTATTTAACCTCTCAGAACCCTTGTTTTTCTCCAAACTGGGGACAATAATATTTCTTTTGGGCAAAGTAAGTGGACAAATGATATACAAACAATGTAAAACACCACTACAAAAATAATTAATTATTTTTAATATGCAAAAATTATGCTAAACTCTTTACTTACATTTTTCTCTTTTTGTCTTCACAACAAAGATTATGTATAGTAGGTAGGATTCAAACTTGGATCTGCATGAGTCCACAGCATGAGCTTTTGAAAACCCTTTGTGATGTAGCATGGTGGGTGTTCAGAGAATGGAAGTTATTATAATAGTTCAAAAAAACCCTACATCAAAGTATATTTCCTTGGGCTTATTCAGCCATGGTGAGCATAGAAATTTGTTTTATTCCTCTACATTTCTTTCTAGTTTGAGTATAATTATCAGTGTCATGAGGGGGCTAGCATTTTTGTCCAGTCTACCTTTGGATGTCTGTTTTTTTGCTTGTTTGTTTTAGCTTCAGCAGTAAGGAGATTTATTATCTCAATAACTGAAAGTCCAGAAGAAGGGTGGTCTCTTGATGCACCTCAGTGAGGGCTCCTTCCTACGTTTGGTTGCTCCCCTTGCCCTAACCTGGCTTCCAGGAGCAGTCAGGCTTCATCCTTGTTAAGCCACTTCTCCTAAAGGATGACCTCTCCTCTATGCATGGATTATGTCCTTCACTTTAGTTTCACTGTCCTGCCTAGGGCACATACCCTCTGCTGGACCAGTAGCCATTGTCAGGGAAGACCATGCACAAACTGGCTTAGATTTCTGAAAACTTACCTCTGGGCTAGAGTTGACATCAGTTTCTCCAGAAGCACAAGGCCCTATGGAGGAAGTAAAAAGCCTCCTACTTTCAGACTTTATAAAAACTTACCTGTCTACATGTTATAACAGGGATGAATCTTGAAAACATTGTGCTGAGAGAAATAAGTCAATCACAAAAAGGACAAATATTATATGATCCACTTATATGAAAAAACAAGAATAGGCAGATGTTTATTAGTGGTCTGTCACTAGCTTATGAGTGGTTATTAGTTTATTAGTGGGGTGGTTCAAACCCACCAGCCACTCCTCGGAAGGAAGGTTGGGCAGTCTACTTTCATAGTGATACTGCCTCGGAAACCTCCAGCAGTGGGTTTGGTTTTGGTTTTGGTATTGGGGTGGAAGGGAAGGGAAAGGGAGAGCCATTGTTTAGGAAGCAGTGAGTTTCTGTTTTTGGTGATGGGAATTCTGGCTGTGAATATGGATGATGGTTACACAGCATGATTAATGTAAATGATGTCACTGAATTGTATACCTGAAAAATGTCAGTTTGGCAAAAGTTGTGTTATATGTATTTTTGTAACAACAAAATTTAACAGTCTAGCTTGAGCTCTGAGATTTTCAGATTTTTCTATAGTAAGGTACAAGAGAATTGAACGGAAATAACATAGCATATGGGTCAGTACAAATTTTATTAAGCCCTTTGTGTATTCCCTTTGTGTATAATTCTTTCCATTTTTATGTTTTAGACAGATGGGTAAATATGCCTGGAGGCCAGCTATCACTTTAGCAGTCAGACACTCAGATAAATAACCAGTTGAAGAATGCAGATATAGAGAGCCACACCTTGTCCTTTGTAGTTAAAGATGACAGCCACTGACCAGTAATTGCTGTCTAGACAGTTAGTCCCCACCAGCTGCCCACACTGCTCCATGGTTTGTAGCCACAGACTTCATGGACTGAGTTTGGCACAGTTTGCACCTGCTATCCTCTCTTCAGAAAGAAATACTCCAGGTGCTCATCGATGCTCTCTAGGTTTATCTGCTGCTGTGATTTCTCCAGGTCCCCAGTGGTGCTGTATCATTTGAAGTTGTGCTCTAGTGCATCTTCAAAGTGTTTCTTTGGCCTATTCTGCTTGAGTTATTTCTGTTCAGCTCACCACACAGCAGCTACTTGGGAATGCAAAGCAGAGCATTTCAGAAAGCATGCTTGAAAGAGGCTGCTGAAGTGTCAGAGCTTATTAATATTACAAGTTCTTAAACCCTTAAGTGTGTCACATTTCCAGTCATGTAAGTGAAAAGGGGGTATAAAAGAAGATAGTTTTGAATTATAAGCAAACCTACTGCATTAAAATGGCAAGACCAGATTGGGTGTAATTAACCAGTTGGATTTTACTTGAAGAGGCCAATAATAAAGAGCCCAGAGTAATAATGTGTCCAGAAATGCCCTGTATGGTGCCTTTATAATATTCGACCAGTGGGAAAGAGGAGTTTGTGGGGTCTGGTATAAGGACCTCAGCAGGGAGCAAGCTAGTCCCAGCTTTGTTAGTAGTGTCACCTTGTGATCTGTAGCAAGTCAGAGGATCACTATATAATAACTATCATTTCTTGAGCTCTATGTGTCAGGCATTGCTCTAAATGTTTCCACGTATTAACTCATTTAACCCTCACAGCAACCCTGTGACACTGAAACTATTATTGTTCCCATTTCACAGATGAGGAAATTGTGGCCAGAGAGATTATTTGCCCAAAGTTATATACAGCTAATAAAGATAGAGCTGGAATCCCAACCTAGGCTTTAACCATATGGTATATACTGCCTCTCAGTTTATTTGTAAATGAAAGAATAAAAATATCTACCCTAGCTATTTGTATGGAGTAGAAAATGAAATAATAAAAGTATGAAGTACTTTTAATGAAGAAATAGTACTATCCAAAAGAAAAATAACCCATAAGAGCTACAATGAGAAGGTCTTCTCTAGAAAACAGTAACATTTGGAATCATTCAATTATAAAGTTAAAACAGTGGTTCAGAGGTTTTTTTTTATTATTATTATTTCATGGATCTGTAAAATACACACGCACACCCCTACAAAACCCTACCCCTATCCAAACTATAACCTGCTGTCATCACCATAAGAGAATGAGCATTTTAACAGTAAGAAGTTGGAGAGAGATGATCTCTTAAGGAAGAACAGTATTTCTCAAGAACAAAACAGATGGGAATCTTACCCTGGTCAGTGAGAATATTGGTCTGAAGATTAGTGTGTGGGAAACTCATTTCTCTGGACTGGTGAGCTTAGGTCTTGTTCAGGTTAAGATAAATTACCTTTGGGTAGAATGAACTCCCAAATGGAGGTATCTTTATATCAGTTAGAGCATGGTCAGGAAAATACTAGTTGAATTGTAGTTTACGGTGCTGCTTTGTAAGGTTTTCAGTGTTTGCCTTGGCACACTGAGATGTCCTTGCCTATCTAGGTTCTCTGTGTTCATTTCTCATCGTCCATATGAGACTCTGAGGTCACAGGTCTTGTTTATGTTGAACAAATGTTTTAATATCTTTTATTTTTAAAGTATTTTACTTGGCATTGGAGATGGGAACAAATGGTAGAAGGCTGGTGGTTCAAACCCACCAGCCACGCCTCGGATGGAAAGTTGGGCAATCTACTTCCATAGTGATACCACCTCGGAAACCCAAGGAGGGGTCGCTACGAGTTGGGTCCAACTCGACGGCACATAACAACAACAACAACACGAAGTAAATTATTATCTGGAAGACAAGATTTATTAATTAAAAGTACCAATACTTGGTGGACTAGTAACTGTCCAACTTGTACATGCAATAGGAGCTCAGTAGGTAGGTTGTGAACCTAGAATTGAAGGAAGAAAAAGCCTCTCTGGACAGTAAGCCCTTTGAAGGCAAGGACTGTGTATGTTTCGTCATAATATCTCCAGGGCCCAGTAGGATATTTAAACCAAAACCAAATGCACTGCCATCGAGTTGGGTCTGACTCATAGCGACCCCTCCTTGAGTTTCCGAGGCGGTATCCCTATGGAAGTAGAGTGCCTAACCTTCCTTCCGAGGAGTGGCTGGTGGGTTTGAACCGAGGAGTGGCTGGTGGGTTTGAACCGCCAGCCTTCTGGTTAGCAGTCAAATGCCTTAGGCACTATGCCACCAGAGCTCCCAAGAATATTTAACAGATACTCAAATATTTACTCAATGAATGAATAAGCAGAAGTGTTATAGAGGGCCGTCCTGGAGCGGGGCAGTGTGAGCCAAGGCCAAGAAGGCAAGAATATACTTAGTATGTTTGGGAGGCAGCAAATGAAGAGTTTGTCCACAGTAAAGGAATCCTATACGGACCAGAGGTAAAAAATTTTAAATGTTAAGCAGAGGATAGTGAGGCGTTGTGGACATTTTCGGAGCAGTTATTATTAGGAAGAGGTATTTGGATAAGATTGGGTGAAAATTATTTTCCATTGTGGAGGGAGAATTTTTAAGATTTGTGGAGATTGGCTTGATACAAGTGCCCAGTAGACAAGGGGGAAGGAGTCAAGGATAAGGTAGAAAGAATTACTTGGTACTGGATAAGGAAAATAGTGAGGGTGCCACTCATGGAAATGGTAGAACAGGGAGGAGGAATGTTTTTGTTTGTTTTCAACAGGACAGACTTCATATTTGCTGGTCAAGTTTGCTCATTTCAGAGCCTCAGGGCACTGTTTGTGAAGAAAGACTTTGTGTTCTTTGTAAACCAAAAGAAATTATCTTCTTTTTTGATAGCCAACCAACTTACTCCATCTATTCCTATAACTTCCTACCTGCTTATGCAATTTGCATTGTTCCAGAAACTTTTATTTTGCCAGCCTTGTGTTAAAACTTGCATTTTGTGGTTCTTAAAACAATAGTTGAATGCACATCCCAATGCCTTCCATTTTCCATACTTAAGTAACCTAGCAAAACTAAATTGCAATCTAATTGGTTTTCATGATTGCATTTGAGAATCTTATAATAGAAATGTTAATGACATGAGCATTTCTTTCAGCTAGCTGAGCCTTCTTTGCATACTAAAAGTGTATTTGTCACTCTTATATCTAGTCATCTAACCATCCAAAAGAAATTATGAAGTCTTTGTTACTCTCGGAGATACCAGAGTAAGCCATATTCCCCAACCTAAGAATACCTCTTGATGATGGGCACAGATTCAGATTGGAGACTTGTTTAGGCTCAGAAAAGTGCAACTCCCCCAGAATCACCACCATTTCTCTTCTTTCCCTTGCCACCATTTCCCAATTATTATTTATTTTTTCCTTCCTGAAGATTGGGCAATCTACTTCCATAGAGATACCGCCTCAGAAACCCAAGGAGGGGTTGCTATGAGTGGGAGTTGACTCCATGGCAGTGAGTTTGGTTTTTTGGTTTTTTATTTACATTTCTTATCTACCAAGGATAGCCATGGTGCTGCAGTGGTCAAAACATTTGGCTGCTAACCAAAATGTCAGCAGTTCAAACCTACTAACTGCTCTGTGGGAGAAAGATGAGGCAGTCTGCTTCTGTAAAGATTTATAGCCTTGGAAACCCTGGGGCAATTCTCCTCTGTCCTATAGGGTCACTATGAGTCTGAATTGACTCTGTAGCAGTGGGGTTTTGGGGCAAGGAGGAAAGGAGGGGGGAGTATAGCTAGATACTACAAAAGTGGAAGCTATTTTTAGCTGTGTGATCTTGACAAAGTTATTTAACCTCTGAATCTCAGGATCCTCCTCTATAAAATGAGAATAATGGCATCTAATTGTTTTAGGACTACAGAAATGAAATACCTGACACATGGTTTACTTAGCTGCTAATTACTATTGCTATTAATATTGTATAACCATTGTTTCCAATTTCTTGATGGCCTGGGAGCCTTCTAAATATTCCATGTTATGATAGAGTGGCTTAAAGTATGAGAATCATAGGAATGGAGTTGGCAATTATAAACTTGAGAATTGTAGGGTCAGATATTAAAGACCCAAGTATGCCTCATATATAGTTGTTGTTGTTGTTATGTGCCGTCGAGTCGCACCTGACTCATAGTGACCCCTCCTTGGGTTTCCGAGGCAGTGTCACTACGGAAGTAGATTGCCCCATCTTCCTTCCGAGGAGTGGCTGGTGGGTTTGAACCGCCAGCCTTCTGGTTAGCAGTCAAGTGCCTTAGGCACGACGCTACCAGAGCTCCCATATACAAAGGGGCTTACAAAAAACCTAAAATAAGAGAAATTTCCTTTAGTTACTCACTTTGATTTCTTTCTAGTGATGGGTAAGCATGTCTCAATGTTCTTTGCTGTGGCATAGTGGATAAGGCAATTGGCATGCTAACCAAAAGGTCACCTTTCAAACCCACCAGCTGCTCTGTGGAAAAGAAATGGGCCAGTCTACTTCTGTAAAGATTTATAACCTCAGAAACCAAATGAGTTGTGGCTAAAGCACTTGACTGCTAACCAAAATGCTGGCGGTTCAAACCCACCAGCCACTCCTCGGAAGGAAGATGGGACAATCTACTTCCATAGTGACACTGCCTCAGAAACCCAAGGAGGGGTCGCTATGAGTCAAGTCCAACTCAATGGCACATAACAACAACAACAACAGAGTTGGAATCAACTTGATAGCAGTGAGGTTTTTTTTTTTTTTTTTAATTCAAATACATGAACATTTTGAGTTTAAAGCCTTGTTTATTGATATGTCAGTGGACCTGCTACTATATTCAACACATCTTTGTTGTTCTATGTTCATTTTAGCATCCTTTGCAGACTTGCCAAAAAGGCATAATTCAACAACAGCTAGTTAGAAAGGCACTGCCAGGACAGAGTTGAAGTCAGACACTGAGTTGCCTGGCCTAGGTTAATAACTGGGGTTTTCTAGGTGGACTGTCAGCCTGCTCTCATGATTTGGCCCTTTTTGGGCTATGGAAGTCTTGCTGTGATTTCTTACATTTCCCTACTATGATAATCTTGTCTATCCACCTGTCTTACTTGAGCCTAGATTCTCACCTGGAATGTATAGCATTTATCAGAGAATCCTTGCCCTTATGTCCTGCCAATGAGAACTGGTAAGAAGCCTTGGTAGGAATGTTTTATACTTCTTTTTGAATTTCAAACTGGAGTTGCTTTCCAAAATCTTATATTGCTAGAGTATGGAAGACACCATTGGAGCAATTTTGCATATCAGTACTTAAACATTTTATCTCCTATTATAATATTCAATAAAATACAACAAAAATTCACTCCTGTAAATGTGGGTCTAAATTTTTCATTAATTTGAGTCAAAAGCAACCAAAGTTGCAATAACAAAAGGCAGGAAGAATAGCTGGA
The DNA here is from genome assembly GCF_000298275.1 of Orycteropus afer afer. Taxonomy (NCBI): domain Eukaryota; kingdom Metazoa; phylum Chordata; class Mammalia; order Tubulidentata; family Orycteropodidae; genus Orycteropus; species Orycteropus afer. Next base: position 17,012,814 of record NW_006921621.1, read on the forward strand.
AGTACCAAAAGATCGTTAATCGTGGAAGAACAACAAAAACAAAATGTTCTGAATTACGTTTATTTTCATGTTTTAAGGCATCAGAGTACACAGTCGTTTTCGTCAACTGAGATTTTGTGATGTTGCCTAATCCTGTTTTGACTGGTTTCCATGTCCAAAGCATAGTGCTTGGCTAAATCATAGGTAGGCTTTCAGTAAGTATTTATTGATGAAATTAACTTCTAGTGGTAAAGTGCTCGCTACCCAAAATGCCTTTTCATGGAAGCTGGTATCTGTGAACAAGATAGTCCTCATAGTAACTCTGAGTTTCCCATTGAAAGAAATAAACATCTTTTAAGTATGTCACATTGTTAGGAGCCATCAAAAATGGCATCCTTTCTGTGCTTGTTTTTCTCTTGGCAAGGAACACACCATGTGTGTGAGCTGTCTAGGAAGCCAACTCTTTTTAAACACTTGCCTTTTTTGCCTGCACATACTAAATTTTGTTTATCCTAGGACCTAGGCATTTGCTAGTAGATATATACTTAGCTAGGGAAACATGACAGTCCTGGAAAGTGCCCTGCAGTGCTAGGGACAAGAGAAGAACAGGTTAAGTGAGCAGTAATCACAGAACTGCAGAAGAGAATTATCTTTGCTTAAAGCAAAGCCTTTCAGTTATCTGTTAAAGGGAAGTAGCTCCCGCTGGGATTAGAAATCAAGAGTGGCAGCTACCTCAAGTAAAGGATGCCCAAGAAAGATTTGGAATCGAGTTCTTAGTTTCTCTCTATATTGAGAGCCCTGGGTAAGGAGGGGTACAAAGCAGTGTAGCCTTAGCCTTAAGGAATATGGTTAGGAAATCAGGTAAACAAGTAATAACTGAGGGTTGTAGGAAATGAGGCATTCTTTGAGGGAAGATGCACTGTGCAGTGGTGTGGTCAGGAAAGCCTTCTGGAGATGATAGGACTTAAACTGGGCTTTGAAGGATTAGTACAGAAGTTGGATAATTGAGAGAAAAGGAAGGGGTAGTGCTACAAGGAAGTGAGTGTTCTCAGCACTTTTGAGGAAATGGTAAGTAGGTCAGTTTGGCTGATTGCATGCAAAGAAAAGGTGGGAGACAATGTTAGAAGCTAGTTTAGGGGCAGATTGTGGAATACTCTTGAAAACCCAGCTAAAGAGCTTGGATTCATATGGATAGGAGCAAACCATTAAAGGTGGTTGTGGGTTTTTGTTGGTTGTTTTGTTTTGTTTTGTTTTGTTTTAATTTGGAGTGATAGTTCCAAAGGGATATGATGAGGGAACTTCTGAGGTGATAGAAACAGTCAACATTTTAATTGTGGTGGTAGTTACATGGCTGCATATATTTGTCAAAATTCATGGAATAGTACGCTGAGGAAAATTGAATTTTACTGAATGTAAATTAAACTCAGTAAAACTAACTTTAAAAAATCATAGCTTTTTTCTCTTCAAATTTTATTTTATTGTTGTTGTTGAGAATACACACAGCAAAACATACACCAGTTGAACAGTTTCCACATGTACAATTCAGTGGCATTGATTACATTCTGTGAGTTGTGCAGCCATTCTCACCCTCCTTTTCTGAGTTGTTCCTCCCTCATTCACATAAACGCATTGTCTGCTAAGGTTCCTATCTAAACTTTTGAGTTGCTGTTGTGAATTTGATTCCATATAGATAGATCTTAAAACAGCATAATGCTCAAGGCAGACTTTTTTAAAACTATTTCTTGGTTTTAAGACTTCAGGGGATATTTTTGGTTTAACGTCTGAAAATAATCTCAGGGCAGTAGTTTCAGAGGTTCATTCAGCCTCTGTGGCTCCAGAACATCTAGAGTCCATGAGAATTTGAAATTTGAAATTCTGTTCTGCATTTCCCCCCTTTTTATCAGGATTCTTTTATGGAATCTTTGATCAAAATGTTCAGTAATGGTACCTGTGAACCATCCAGTTCTTCAGGTCTCATGGCAAAGGAAGCAACTGTTCATAGATGCAATTAGCCACACATTCCATGTCTTCCTCCTATTCCTGACTCTTCTTTCTCTATTGTTCCAGGTAAATAGAAACCAGTTGTGCTTTGGATGGCCATTGTCAGGCTTTTTAGACCCCAGGTACTACACAAGGGACTAGGATGTAGAACAGAGGCATTGAACACTAATGTAGGCATATCTTGTTTAGAGATGCCTATCTTATTCTCCAGGCATTTGATTGCTCACCAGAATGCTGGTGGTTCAAACCCACCAGCCACTCCTCGGAAGGAATGTTGGGCAATCCTACTTCTGTAGTGATACCACCTCAGAAACCCAAGGAGGGGTCGCTATGAGTCGGGGCCAACTTAACGGTACATAACAACAACAACAACATTTTACTCTCCAGGAGCTCTGGTGGCATAGTGCCTAAGGCACTTGACTGTTAACCAGAAGGCTGGCAGTTCAAACCCACTAGCCACTCCTCGGAAGGAAGATTGGGCAATATATTTCCATAGTGATACTGCCTCAGAAACCCAAGGAGGGGTCACTGTGAGTTGGATCTGACTCTATGGCAGTGAGTTTGGTGATTTGGTGATCTTAATCTCCACATCAAACAGTCTATACAAGTGATGCCATGGATAAGAGGCTGTTGTTGGCCAGTGAATACCAGTACTTTCTATTCTTTTAGAAAATCCAAATTGCTTTCCAGTCAGTTATGTTAACTCCACCATTGTCTTTCTATCATTAACAGCCTATTCATTTGAATACTTTAAAAAGTATAAAGAAACATGTAATTTCACTAGGGGTTAAAGTAGACCCTAAATTACCAAGACTTTCCCACAGTTAGAGACCTGTGAACCCAGGGAGGATATATGATCTTATCAAGGACCTTAGTGGTGCAGTAATTAAAGTAATCAGCTGCTAACTGAAAGGTCAGTGGTTTGAACCCACTAGCTCCATGGGAGAAAGATGTGGCAGTCTTTTCCCATAAGATTTATAACCTGGGAACCCTATGAGGCAGTTCTACTCTTATATAAGGTTGCTATGAGTCAGAATTGATTCAGTGGCAACAGTTATTTTTTTGGGGGGGGGCAGTTCTGAACATAGCTACATCCACCATTAAAACAGTCTTAAAGAATGCCTAAAAGAGACAGCTTTACAGGTACATTTTACCAGACCTTCATGGGACACTGCAAAAACAGCACGAGTGAGGCATCCTCTGAACTCCTCTAACTTGAAGATTCAGTTCAAGTTAAAATCTAACTTGAGATGATGAGAGACAACCACCATCAACATCAACAGCTCAAGTCTGATTCCTGTGAGGCAGAGATCAGACATGGCTTTCTGACACCAACCATCCCTCATACAGCAGTCTCTACTTCTCTGCTGGGTTCCATAATTCGTCACGATGGCCACACAGAACTCAGAGACGATACTCATGATTATGGGGTTTATTAGGGAAGTAACAAGTTACAATTCAGATTCAGGAACATTCAAGATACAATCTTCAATCAAGATAGCCTCCCTTCAGCCATGCCCATAGGCATGCCTCTCTTTGGCCTTTGGCCCCTCACCTGGCCTCTGCCCCGCTCAGGCAAGTGTTTCAAAGCTCTTTTAGCTCCGCAAATAGGTGCCCAGAGAAGCATCCTATTCTACCAGCAAGACTTCTGCTCAAAAGCATTCAGCTTTCTTGCTCCATGGGCCAGGAAGCCCACCATTCTGTCTTATGCCAGTTTCTTAGTTCTGCTGCCATAGTTTCTCTGTCTCTGCTTCTTGTTATCTCTCACCATCTCAGCAAATATTACAGCTCTCTGTCTCTTGAGTCAAGGAGATTCAGCACAGGGATCTCAGGTCCAAAGGATGTGTTCTAATCCTGCCTCTTCTTTCTTGATGGTAGTGAGATCCCCCTTTTCACCTCTGGGATGACTCATTTTAAGCCTAGCAGATGGCAAAACTGACCAATCTCCACATTAGCATTCCATATGGCTTATTTGCATAATTCCACCCACACAAGCATGCTGTGTACCTATTTACATTATTAACAAGCTAATCAATCCCCTTTGTGTGCAACAAACCCCTCCCATTTGCATAGTCCCACCCAGTCATCTGGTGGTAGTCACAAAGACCATGGCTATAAGACCCATATTAAGTAATTCATTGTACCACAAACACTTAAGTCTTCATGGAGAACTTAAATTGTTTCAGAGAAGACATAAAGAGGGGAAGCTGTCTCTCTCATTTTTTGAGATTAAAATAATCTTGATACAAAAACAGTGTAAGAAAATTAAAGAGCTAAAAGCTTATGAGCAGCCATCTAAGGTGCAACTATCGTTTTCTCCTCTTCCAAAGCAGAGTGAAGAAAATAAAAGACACATAGAAACCATTAGTCTTAAAGGACTAATGGACTACATGCACCTCAGCTTCCATGACCCTGAGACCAGAAGAAAGAGATGGTGCTTGGCTACTACTACCAATTGCTCTGAAAGGGATCACATTGGAAGGTCCTGGATAGAGTGGGAGAAAAATGTGGGACAAAACTCAAAATTGTAAAAAAGATCAAGCTTACTGGTCACACAGAGACTGATGGAACCCCCAGGACTATGGTCCTTAGTCACCCTTTGGACCTAGAACTGAACTTACTCCTGTAGCTGAATTTTCAGTCAAACAGACAGGTCTACAAGGTGAACAATAACTCTAGGAAGGTAGACACTCCTTAGAACAATCAACCATTTGAGATCAAAAGGGCAATATTTGCCTAAGGACAAAGTTTAGAAGGCAGGAAGAGTTAGGAGAGAAGGGGAAAGACCAGGTGGATGAGAGAGGAGTAATGTTAAATTGAGGGGGTTGCAGTCAATGACAAGAAATTAAATGTGTGTGTATTGCTGAATGGGAACTGATTTGCTCTGTAAACTTTCGCCCAAGTGAAAATGAATTAAAAGGAATGTGAAAAAGAAAAGAAAATTAAAGACCAATCTCATTTATGAAAATAGATGTGAAAACCATAAATAAAAATTAAACTGAATCTATCGTTGTATTAAAAGAAAAAAACAAACATCATGACCAAATAGTTCTTCTTATAATATGCAAGGATGGATCAACATTTGGGGGGGTGGGGAATCCGTCCTTGATATAATCCAGCATATTGATTTTTAAAAGGGAAAGATTATTTGGTTTTCTTAGGAGGTTCAAAAGAAAATATCAGATGAACTTTAATATTTAGTATGATTAATTTTTTTTTTTTACCAAAGTAGAAATAGAACTTTCTTAATCTAATAAAAAATTAAAAACTCATAATAGACATCACACTTAATGGTAAAACTATAGACCCATTCCCTCTGAAATTAAGAACAGGACATGTTGTCCATTATTACCCTTAGAGTGCAGTAATGAGCTGGAGTCCATGGCTAATGCCAGAAAATAAGAAAAAGAAATGAGCAGGCAAAGCTATCTTTACTTGAAGATGATGTGGTTGTCCATAGAAAATTTAAGAGAATCTATAAATTATCAGAGCTATTAGCAGACTTGTAGGCCAAAATGACCTAATACCAGCAATTTCATATGATTCAATATAAAAAATATTGAGGGCAGTGGTGGGCCTGTGGAGGAATCCTCATCTTTCATGCACGTGACCTGGGATTAATTCTTGGCCAGTGTACCTGAAGCACAGCCACTACGGGTCTGTCAGTGGGAGCTTACATGTTGCTGTGGTACTGAACAAGTTTTAGCAGAGCTTCCAAAGTAAGACAAACTAGGAAGAAAGGCCTTGCAATCTTCTTCCAAAAATCAATCAGTGCAAACCCTATGCATCACAACAATCTGATCCCACTGTGTGTGGAGTAAGCATGAGTTGATGGCCAACTCAACAGCAGCTAACAACAACAGTAATACATCAGTCATACTCTTGTCCACTAGCAACAACCATTTAGTAAACACTTATGTTTAGAAAGATCCCAGTCACAATAACTGTAATAAACTATAAAGGATCCAGGGAATATAGAAACATGAACTGTATAAGATTTTATGGAAGAAACATAATTGAAATACTGAGTAAGCAAAGAGATCCCATGTTCATGGAAGGGAAGACTCACTTATCATAAAGGAGTCAATTTCTTGCAAAATAAGTTTATAAATTCAGTGCAATCCCAGTTAAAACTTGAAAAAGATTTTCTGATAGAATTTGACAAGCTCATCCAAAGTTTCATATGGTAAAGAGTTTCTAGCTAAAGCTACTTGAAAAAAACAAAAATCCCCACAACTGGACCAGTTAGCAGCATCATGATAAATGGAGAAAAGATTGAAGTTATTAGAGATTTCATTTTACTTGGATCCACAGTCAACACCCATGGAAGTAGTAGTCAAGAAATCAGACACCATTTTTGTACTGGGCACATGTGCTGCAAAAGACCTCTTAAAAGTGTTAAGGAGCAAAGATGACACTTTGAAGACTAAGGTATGCCTAACCCAAGCCATGGTATTTTCAGTTGCCTTATATGCATGTGAAAGTTGGACAGTGAATAAGGAAGACCAAAGAAGAGTTAATGCCTTTTAGGAGGTAACATGGCCAAAAAAAAAAAAAAAAGGCATTGACCCATGTTACTTTAGTGTATTTTTTTTTTTCAATAAAATGTGTTTAAAAGAAAAAAAAAAAGAGTTAATGCCTTTGATTTGTAGTGTTGGCAAAGAATACTGAGAGTACCATGGACTTCTAAAACAACTAACAAATCTGTCCTAGAAGAAGTGCAGCCGTAATGCTCCTTGGAAGCAAGAATGGCCAGACTTCTCTGACCTACTTTGGTCATATGTTCATAAGGGACCATTCCTTGGAGAAAGATATCATGCTTCATAAAGTAGAGGGTCAGTGAAAAAAGGAAGACTCTAAACAAGATGGTTTGACACAGTGGCTGCAACCATGGACTCAAGTATACCAAGTTTGCAAGGATGCAGTATTTTTTCTGTTGTACATAGGGTCACTACAAGTTGGAGCCAACTCAAGGGCACCAAATAACAACAACTTGTAAAAAGATTGGGAAGGAGCATTGTGGATAGTCAAGATTTGCAGAACTAGCATCTACATAGCAAAACTTAGGATAAACCTATAGTCATCAAAATAGTGTGACATTTCACATGTAGAAAAAATGAACCAGGATACATGTCTCACACAAAAACAAATTCTAATGGATTAAAGACCTAAATGTGAAAACTAAAACCATAAAGTTCTTAGAAGAAAATGCAGGGACAGTACTGTCAGACCTTTTTTTTTTTTTTTTT
>NW_006921621.1:17020477-17022388 GCF_000298275.1 Orycteropus afer afer
GTTTTGTTCCACATTTTTCTCTCACTCTATCCAGGATCTCCTGCACTGATCCCTGTCTGAGTGGTTGACAGTGGTAGGCCGGCACCATCTAGTTCTCTGGTCTCAGGGTCAAGTAGCCTGAGGTTCATATGGTCCACTAGCCCCTTGTACTAACTATTTCCATATGTCTTTGGTTTTCTTCATTCTTCTTTGCTCCAGAGGAGGAGAGACCAATTATTGCATATAGATGGCCACTTGAAAGCTTTTAAGACCCAAGTTGCTACTCCCTAAAGTAGGATGTAGAACAATGTTTTTGTGAGCTCTGGTAGCGTAGTGGCTAAGGCCCTTGACTGCTAACCAGAAGGCTGGCGGTTCAAACCTACCAGCCACTCCTCAGAAAGGAAGATTGGGCAATCTACTTCCATAGTGACACCTCAGAAACCCAAGGAGGGGTCACTATGAGTCAGATCACCTTGACAGCAATGAGTTATATATATATACTACCCAACCAGTAAGAGAAATGAATTCTTAATAAATGCTATAATATAGAGCTGGAAGACTACATCCTCAGTGAAATAATCACAACAAATATTCTGTGCCCTCACTTACATAAAGAGAGACAAAGGTAAATGTATAGAGATCAAAGTTTCTTAGTGATTACCAGGTATGGTTGGGAAGGGGAAAGAGGGGTTATTGCTTATGGAGTACTGAGTTTTGGTTTACAATGATGGAAAAATTGCATTGATGAAGGGAAAATTTTCACAGCCAATTAATGTAATTGCTATCAGTAAGTTGTACACCTATAAAGCAAAAGTTATGTGATATACTGACAACAGCAACCATCAAAAAAAAGAAAAGAGTAGCTGCTGAGGCTGCTTATGTAATACAACCAATCACCTCCTAGAATTTAGTTCCTTGGTTTGGAGGTTTAGGGTCATGTTTTCATGGCATATCCCAGTTATTATTTGGGAGCTCTGGTAGCATAGTGGCTAAGACACTTGCCTGCTAACCAGATGGCTGGCGGTTCAAACCCACCAGCCACTCCTTGGAAGGAAGGTTGGGCAATCCTACTTCCGTAGTGATACTGCCTCGGAAACCCAAGGAGGGTTGGTTGCTATGAGTCGGGTTTGACTCGACGGCACATAACAACAACAACAACATCCCAGTTATTTGGACTCATAACATATTTAGTGCTTCTGTTCTACCTCCTGGTTCATTACATAGTACCTGGAGTCTTCAAAACTAATGGTCAATTAGTTTTGCAGTACAACAATTAGTTGCGAGCACAATAATTAATTTCCATTCATGTATAACAACAGCAGAAGGAGGAGAATCAGGAATAGGAGGAGGATATGTAATGCATGGCTAATTTCCTCCATGAACAACTACCTCCTTTGCTGTGAGACCAGAAGAACTGGATTTTGTCTGGGTTACTGAACATTTTGATCAAAGAGTCCGTAGAAGAATTCTGATCAAAAGGGGAAAAATACAGAAGAGAATTTGAAATTCTCATGGACTCCGAACTTTCTGGAGCCATGGAGTCAGGATGAACTCCTGAAACTACTGCCCTAAGATAATCTTTAAACCTTAAGCCAAAATATCTATTTATATGGCATCAAATTGATAACAGCAACTCAAAAGGTTTGATAGGAACCTTAGAGGGCAGTGAGTTTATATGAACGGCAGAGGAACAACTTGCAAAAAGAAAATAAGAATGGTCACCCAACTCTAAGAAGATAATGAATGCCACTGAACTGTTCATGTAGAAACTGTTGAATTGGTGTGTGTTCTGATGTGTATATTCTCAACAACAATAAATTATTTAAACAAAAAACAGTGTGGCATTCCAGCTACCACTGTCATCCACTTGGAAGGGATGTAGGAGATCCTGCATAGAGAGAGGGAGAACAATGTGGAACAAAACTCAAAATC
>NW_006921621.1:17022720-17024774 GCF_000298275.1 Orycteropus afer afer
TATGTGAACTGCTGTATGGAAAGTGAATTTACTCTGTAAATCTTAACCCAAATCAAAATTAAAAAAAACAAAAACAAAAACTGTGGCATTGACAATCAAAAACCTACTGCTGTCAAGTTGATTCCAATTCACAGCAACCCTGTAAGACAGTAGAACTGCCCCCATAGGGTTTCTAAGGCATGAATCTTTTTGGAAGCAGACAGCCACATCTTTCTACCATGGAGTCTCTTATTGGTTCCAACTGCGGACCTTTCAGTTAGCAGCCAGACACTTTGACCACCGCACCATTAGGGCTCCTTGGCATTGGCAGTTGGGGTAGTCAAATAGGACAACAGAAAATAGGAAAAGCAGTTCAGATGTATTAACATCCTACCTGTAAACTTAAGAAGTTTTATAGGAAACTGTAAGAAAATATCTTTATTACCTTGAGGTAAGAAAAGATGTAATAAAAAATCATAAACCATAAAGTTTTTAAATGTGATTGCATTAGCTGCCAATTTTAGAATGACAAAACACTTAAAGACAAGCCACAGACTTAGGATATTTACTATACATCTAACTGGCCTTGTATCTTGACTATATAAGGAACTCTAGTCATTTATAGAAAGGAGCTGTTCTGGTTACCTAGTGTCACTCTGACAAGAGTATACCACAAATGGGATGGCCTTAACTAACAAAAAAAGGAGTTTATTCTATTACAAAAGCTAGAAGTCCAGGTTCAAAGTGCCAGACTCTAGGGGCTGTGTGAAAGCCCCTCAACCTTGGGGCTTTGAGGTTCTGCCTCCTGTTCCCAACCCACTGGAGCTAGAGGCTTTCTTCACTCAGACAGCTGCTGGCTGCTAAGGCTGAAAAACCTAAGGCTGACAAGTAAAAAGGCACAGTCCTGACATTACCAAACCACATGGCAGGCCATTAATTTAAGTCCACTTTAAGTCCCAAGGTCAGCAGAGTATGGCAGGCTGTTGAACAGTGACAAGGCTGCATGCAGAGTCCAAGCGTGCCGTAAGCTAGAGACTAGTCCCACAGCTGCTGCTTATATATGGGAAGCAGACCACATACCCAATGCAGCTACTCAGCTGCTTGTGGTAGATCCCACCATGGAGTTGATTGCCAGTCTCATCATGGGCAGTAACTACCACCAGCTGCCCAGCCACTCAACCAGGCCCAGCCAAGTTGACATACAAATTTAACTACCACAGGAGCCCTGGTGGTGCAATGGTTAATCACTCCACTACTAACTGAAAGGTTGAAGGTTTGAACCCAACAGCTACTGCAGGGAAAAAAAAAACGTGATGATCTGCTCTCATAAAGGATAGACTAAGCAGCACAACTGCAACAGTAGCAACAACAGTTACTTAATAAGAACAAGATAACCAACTCACTCAAAAAGCAGGCATAGGTACAGTCATTTACAAAAGGGACAGCAAAATGGCCAATAGACATATGAAAAGATGTTCAACCTTACTCTGGTAATCAGGAAAATGCACATTAAAAAATGAGATACCATTTCATACCTATCAGATTGCAAAAATAAAACAAAATTCTGACAGTGGTCAGTTTCATTTGGTCAATAGCCCCTTTGGAATTTATCTTACAACTCAGCCATGTACCAATACTGTGTGACCTTTGAGAGGTTTCAAAATATCTCATCAGTGACTGAGACAGTACCTCATTGTTGTGAAGAATAAATGATACATTAGGCTTTTAGGACAGTGCCTGGATGTAGTAAGTGCTCAATAAATGATCATTGACTCATTGACTTTACTATTTATAATGCAAGTTAATTGTAAACATACTGAAAGATATTTAGCCCCAGGCAAATTTTGCCTGATTGTATTCTACTTGGAGAAATTCTAAATTGAGCAATCACTGAAAATGCCAAGCAGCTGGCTTCCTACTCAGAGCCCTCCAGGGTGGCATTACCTTGATGATGTCATAACTAGGGTCTAGACCTTAACTCTATTAAGGTTATGCTTGCTTCATAAAATGAGTTAGGGAGGATTCCATCCTTTTCTATGTTTTGGAATACTTTGAGTAGAATCGGTATCACTTCT
>NW_006921621.1:17029190-17033084 GCF_000298275.1 Orycteropus afer afer
TCTTCTGTGTCTGTATTAATTGGTTTCCCTTTTCTTTGTTGAAGAGGGTCTGTGCAATCCTTCTGCCTAGTCCGCCATCTTGCCCCGCCTCTAGACCTTAACTCTAAAAGTTCAGAACCTCGGTTTTCCGAGGACAAGATAGGATGAGCAATTTCTTAGGAACTGGGTTATGTGGACAAAATAATCACAGAGAAGATTGATTACTGTGAGAAATATAACCATGTAGTAGACCAGTACTTGAGTTTGCTGGTTATTACACTCTCCCTCAAGACAAGCTACATAGACAGTCAGTTTTGGTTTTTCTGTGCAAGGGATCAGTGCAAATGGAGGCTGCTGCATGGTTTTAGTGGCTAATGGTATCAGGCCCTTCTGTGCTATGTCCAGATGCACCAGGCTCAAGTAGTTGTGGTGATAAGTTGAGGCACCTGCTCCCTTGAGCCGTGTGGAAAGAGCACTGCTTCATTCTTGCTCTGTGGATTCCCGTTTTACTTTTGGCCTTCAGCCCTTGGTTAGGCCTCGCCATCCTCACCAGTCATTCTCCCTGGGTCTCTGAAGTTATACCTGGGTCACTTTGATCAAGTTCAGATTTGGGGCTCCCCAGGACTCTGTCATCACTCAGACCTCAGAATTTTTGTGTGTTCTTTTGAAAAAGAAAAAAAAAATAGTAATACTGTGTTTTTTGGTGAAAGGGTACACAAGCAACTTAGGTTCCAACTTAATTTCTATACATACTGTTCATTGAGACATAGGTTTCATTTTCCACAGTGTGTTAGTATTCTCATTTTTATTCTGGTTGTTCTGTTTTAGATTTTTGTACTTTGAACAGATGAATTATTGTATCCACTGCATCTTTTTTTTTCTTTCTAACTCCAATTTCAGAGAATAAAACTTAATAGCTATTTTGGAGACATTTCATGTTGTTGTATAAACACAAGACTTCTTATTTATTTATTTGGATTTTTTTAAAACTTTTTATTGTTATTGGGTGAAAGCTTACAGAACAAATAGGTTTTCCATTAAAAAATTTATACACATTTTGTGTTGTGACATTGATTGTAATCCCCACGATGTAACAGCACTCTTCCCACTTCCTCCCTGTGTTTCCATTTCCATTTGTCCTTCTCTCCTGTCCCTTCCTGCCTTCTGGCTTTTATTCCTGGGCAAATGCTGCCCTTTTGATCTTACTTGGTTAATTGTTCCAAGGAGTGTATACCTCCCTGATGTTATTTTCACTTTTATAGGCTTGTCTCATTTGGTTGAACACTGAGCCACGGGCTGAATTCAGTTCCAGGCAAATCCTTATTTCTTTAACCTACTCAGTACCTTAATGATCCTGCCCCTACCTTTCCATTAAGGTCCATATCACATCTGGGACAACTGTATGAAATACTGTATTTACCAGTACACTTGCCTTTTAGAATTGGTAATACATTAGATGGTCTTAGGGGACTGTTGGTTAGTCTCCTGGAATGTGTAATCTCTGTTATTTTGTTTCTGCCATTATTATGTATGTTGTTTCTCATTGATGGCTCCTTCAAAGGAGTTTAGTTCTTATTAATTCTAGTAAGTTCTTGTGTGAGTAGTGGGTATAGTGGTCATACGTAGGTTTTGATAAGTTGGCTGTAGCTGTAGTTAGGTGTTTAGATTGAGACCTTTGTCTTGTCTTCAAACAACCTAATTATTCTTTATTTAGGAGCTCTGGTGGTGCAGTGATTAAAGCATTGGGTTGCTACCCAAAAAGTCGGCAGTTCAAACCCATCAGCTACTCTGCGGGACAAAGATATGGTAGTGTGCCTCTATGGGGCAGTTCGACTCTGTTTTATAAGATCATTATAAGTCAAAATTGGCTCACTGGCAATGGATTTGGTTTGGGTTATAGGCTGTTGTTATGGTTGTTATGTGCTGTTAAGTCAGACCCAACTCATAGCGACCCCTCCTTGGGTTTCCGAGATGTGGTTTCTCTATGGTAGATTGCCCAACCTTCCTTCTGAGGAGTGAGTGGGGGTTTGAACCACCAGCCTTCTGGTTAGCAGTCAAGTGCCTTAGGCACTGTGCTACCAGAGCTCCCTATAGGCTGTTAGTAATCATTAATTTTTAAAAAAAAATTCAAGCTTGGATACCCCTTGTTCATAAATGTAAAGTTTAACTTCAGAATAATTACTTTTGTACTCATTCCTATCTACTAAATGTTATACTAATTCATTACATATATGCTTTAATTATTTAATTTTTGTGAAAGACGTACCCCACTAATATTATAATTTGATAGATATGTAACAGCGTTAACATACTATAATGGATAACCATAGTTACCACAGACAACATGAAAGGGATGCTGCAAAAAGTTATGAAGTCAGTGAGCTTTATTTTTCATATACTCATATCTTTCTTTTAGTTCCCTCCTTCCCTGGTGTCCGTTACTTAATTGCTCAGGTCTTCCTTCTATGGAGTATTAGTCAGTGATACGTACTTTTCTCTCCTTCTTCAGGTTCTTTCTCTCTGTTAGCATTTACCTATGCAGTACCCTGTTCCTCAGAGCTCTGCTTTCCAACTTCATGCTGTGCTGAATGAATCTGCATTTAGTTAGTTACTAGTGGCTGATTGGCTCAATGTGTTTCCCTTGTTGTTGTTGTTGTTGTTTGCCTTCGAGTCGGACCCGACTCATAGCGACCCCTCCTTGGGTTTCTGAGGCAGTATCACTATGGAAGTAGATTGCCCAGCCTTCCTTCCGAGGAGTGGCTGGTGGGTTTGAACCACCAGCCTTCTGGTTAGCAGTCAAGTGCCTTAGGCACTATGCTACCAGAGCTCCCTGTGTTTCCCTTATAAGAGTACATATTTGCCTTTAATAGGGACTTCAGTGTCTTAATCTAAATAGTGGGATTTACTGGTGGTCAAGGAGGGTCGATATTTTTCAAAATAAACTCCCAAAAACCAGACCCACTGCCATCAAGTCAATTTTAACTCATAGTGACCCTATAGGACAGAGTAGAACTGCCCCATTGGGTTTCCAAGGCTGTAAATCTTTATGGAAGCAGACTGCTTCATCTTTCTCCTATGGAGAGTCTGGTGTGTTAGAACTGCTGACCTTCTGGTTAGCAGCCCAGTGCTTTAACTACTATGCCACCAGAGTGCTATAGCAGAGAGGGTCATAGATGGCTTTAAACTCCATGAAGTCCATTGCCTGGGTGTGTACTGGCCCTCATCTTGTAGTGAGCCTTTTTCATTCTTACATGGGCCCAGTCCTCTTACCTCTTGCGCCTCCTTCCTATAGTTGAGTTCCCAGAAGTGCTTCTGCTTTATTCTTATAGGAGAGATGAGGGTTCATGCACAGTTCACGTCTTTGAAATGCCTTCCATCCTTACTTGAAAGAAGGCCCCTTTTATATTTTTGCCATGCAGAACATTCTACTGGACCTATAAGTATTCAACATGCATACCCTCATTGGAGAGTGAGCCGAAGTTGATTCTGCTTTTTAAACTCAGCTGCATTTTAGGATGCTATGGATTTGTTTTTAACATCTTAACCAAACTTATACTGTCCTTGTACTGTGTTACTGTTAAGCACAATTTGTAAAACCTGAGAAAAAGATAACACAATTTTAGAAAAACTTTATTTGCTTAGAAATGAGAGTGATTTTTCTAATTTTTAATATAAATGTATCCTCTAATTTTCTGTTTAAGAAGATCTTATTATGAATGCTGTATTAGCTGAAATTGGATGAAATCAAAACCAGAGATTCAGTTACTGTAAGCTGCTCAATTAGCTTTTAGTCTCCATGGCCTGACACAAGCCATGATATTTCCAATCACCTCATATGCATGTGAGAGCTGGACAATGAATAAGGAAGACCGAAGAAGAGTTGATGCTTTTGAGTTGTGGTGCTGGCGAAGAATG
>NW_006921621.1:17033184-17039212 GCF_000298275.1 Orycteropus afer afer
TGTAAGAAGGGACCATTCCCTGGAGAAGGATGATGTCATGCTTGGTAGGGTGGAGGGTCGACGAAAGAGGGGGAGGCCTTCAACGAGATGGATTGACATGGTGGCTGCGATGATGAGCTCAAGTATAGCAGGGATCATGGAGCTGGCGCAGGATCGGGCAGTGTTTTGTTCTGCTGTGCATGGGGTCGCTATGAGTCGGAAATGACTCAATGGCACCTAAGAACAACAACAACAAGTCTCTGTGGAGGCAGAAATAACGACTATAGGAGCCACTGTTTTTGGTGATGGGTGATAAGGAAGGTTGGCAAAGTTGGCCAGTACTTTGGTTAGAATTATCCACTTTCACAGTGGTGTTACAGGCCATCTCGTCTAATCCTCCCTCAACACAACACTTTGAAGTACATATGACTGTAGTAGGCATTCTTGCTCCTCAATTTTATAGACTGAGGTGTACCTTTTGCACTTGGAATTGTATGGAGATAGAGTGCTCCATTAAGGAGCTCTGGTGGGATAGTGCCTAAGGTATTTGACCACTAACCAGAAGATTGGTGGCTCAAACCCACTAGCGGCTCAAACCCACTAGCCTCTCCGTAGAAGGAAGATGGAACAATCTACTTCCATAAAAATTTACTGCCTCAGAAACTCAATGGAGGTCACTATGAGTTGGAATTGACTCAATAGCAGTGCATTTGAGTTTTGAGAGTGCTCCATTATTCAGCTGATTCCCTTTGCCATACACATACACACGCACACATGTGCTCACACACACACATGCTCACACACACTGTCCTTCAGAGAGGTTGGGTGAGTGTTGAGAGAGAGATTTTGCTGACATGTAAACTGGAATAATGTTGGGAGCTGTTCCGTGAGGGAAAGGAAGATTCCTTGAGAGTTCAGAAAAGGAAGAAGTACCCATAGAATTCACATGTCTAGACAATTTTCATTGGTGGCCCCTGGGGAAGTAGAGCAGAAATTACCTCAGTACGTTGGTTGATATGAAATTTCAAATGATTGACACTTGACCGACCAAGGCTCTGCCACTTTGCAGTGAGCTGAAGAGGCCTACACTTTGCTGATCATAAGCTTCTTGGAGGAGTGAGGAGTCCCTTTTGTAAGAATTAGTGCTACTAGAATGTAATTCCTTAGGTTTTTCATACACAATATTACAGGCTCCCAATCTCTAAATCTTATTTCCTAATAGAAAACATAATAAGCCATATATGCTCTGTGCTTCTCTTTAGTCATCTTGCTCATGCCTTAATTTAAAAAAAAGAAAAACTAGTCACCGAGTCAATTCCGACTCATAGCAACCCTATAGGAGGACAGAGAGCTCCTGTGCTCCATAGAGTTTCCAAGGCTGTAATCTTTACAGAAGCTGACTGCCACATTCTCTTGCAGAACGGCTGATGGGTTTAAACTGCTGACCTTTTGGTTAGCAACCAAGTACTTTAAGCACTGTGCCACCAGGGCTCTAATCCTGAATTTTTAACACTAGTGAAACAGTCTCATCAGTGTCATATCCTTTTTTTAAAATATGAGAATTTTTCACCAAAAAAAGTTGAAAAGGCTGGTGACTGAGTCCATTTCCATCCTGAATTTCCCACCACAGGGCATGCATGTATCGTGACCAGTTTCTTGTTTATCCTCCCAGTTGCATAGAAAAGAAAAAGAATACTGTAAAAAAAAAATTCTGTTGTTGTTATACACTCATAATGGTATGTTCTGTACACCATTCTGCCCCCTTTGTTTTTTTTTTTTTCACATATTACATTTTGAATTGCTGTACACATAAGGTAGGCTGCTGTTTCTCTGTTTCTTTCTTTGAACAACTCGGTGGTTTCTGTTGTATGGCCAATTTATAATTTATTTAACCTGTTGTTCATTAAAGTCCCTGAGTGTTCTGTTTATAGCTTCCAATTTTCTTCTTTTGTATGCACTTAACAAATAACCCTTTGTATTGGGCTCCTTCTTGTTGGACTTTTGTCTTCTTCGCTCTTGAAATAAAGTGCTTGAAAGTTATGTATCCATTCATGCAAAATATGAGGGCCTTGGTCCTCACAGATATGCTTTGGTGTGTTGTTGGGGAAGGTACAGGACTAATTGGACAACTCTCATCTTAAACAGGACATCAGGAAGATGGGGTTCCCACTTCTTAAAACAGCTACCAAAATAACTCACACTTGCATCGAAGCCTGCAGATCCTTTTGTATATTCTAGTCATACGTATTTTCTATTCACAGAAATTGTTCCTTTCTTTTCCTCTGTAGGCAGTTTCTAGCTTACATATGTGTCTGCCATACAAATGGCCATATGCAGAAAGCCTTCTCCAGCCATGTGGGGAAAGTGGGAGGAGGGTGATTCCCCATTTCACTGCTTGGGCTGCAGCTGGGAAAGCAATTCTTGGCATCTCAAGTTGAAACTTTGAATTAATTTTCTCAGAGAAAATACATTAAATAACATTGTTTCATTTGGTAGCTAGCTTCCATAGTGGTAGCAATAGTATTCTAGTACTATCCTGTTAGATACATTATAGGGTCTTTTAAAGGGGCTCTGGTGGTGTAGTGGTTAAGAGATTTGGCTGCTAACCATGAAGGTCAGCAGTTCAAACCTACCAGCTGCTCCATGGAAGAAGGATGAGGTGGTCTGCTTCTGCAAAGATTTACAGCCTTGCTTGGGAACCCAAAGGGAGTTGCTATGAGTTGGAATGGACTTGAGGACAGTGAGTTTGGTTTGGTTTTGGAGGGTCTTTTTAACTGAACTAAATGATATCCATAGAGTTGTTTTTGGGAGAAAATATACTCCAGATTCCCAACTGGGAAACATGCTGGTTTGTGTTTGCAAGTATTATGTTGAAACTGGATGGCCAGATTTTGCTTTTCCAAACATCATGGGGTCAGAGAAAGAAAAATATTTGAGTTTTTAAATATGTAATTTTTGTGCTGAGATTACAGTGAAATTTAGAAAGCATAGGATAAGCTCCGTGCAACCCAGATGAGCAGAGTTAGGAAAGAAGGAGAATTGTGAAAAAGTGAGGTATTCTTCTTTCCCAATTAAGAAGGATGTTTCTGGAACAGAGAAAACATTGGACTAAGCAAGGGCAGTTCAACAGAACTGACTGACGTGGCGCTGTGTCCCTGAAAGACGGATACTCAAGTCATTTTTGTAGACAAATTTGATTAAGTTACTGAAAGAAATTTTGAGAGGCTGTAGAAAACTTGTCGTCTGAGTCCAGAGATTGAGGCCCAGATACAAAGAACCATGTAGGCAGTAGCTGTAACAAATACAGAAAAAATTAGACTGCTTTGATTTGGTGTGTGCACGTGGGAAAGAGGGGATACATTTCAAAGTAAAACTAGAAATAATAGTAAAATGATGATAGAAAGGAAGAATGTGTCATAACTTTTTTGATTTGTGGAGGGTTTGTTTTCAAAGGTTTTCTGTTACTATCAAAGTATACTGATAGATTTTTTAAAAAATATATTTAACAGTATTTTAATGGACCATTTCAAGCATACAAGAAAATAAAGAGAAGAGTATAATATACCCCACGTACCCATCACCTAGCTTCAACAATTATCAACATTTGTGACGATCTATTTTCTTGCCACTTTTTTCCCTCAAGTGTGTTAGAGTTAATTCCATGTATTGTAACATTTCACCTGGAAATACTTCAGAGTTATCTCTAGCATGTTGTTGTTGTTGTTGTTGTTGTTATGTGCCGTCGAATCAGACCTGATTCATAGCGACCCCTCCTTGGGTTTCCGAGGCAGTATCACTACGGAAGTAGGATTGCCCAACCTTCCTTCCGAGGAGTGGCTAGTAGGTTTGAACCGCCAGCCATCTGGTTAGCAGTCAAGTACAACCACCAAACCATTGTCTTACCAAACTAATAATTACATAATGTCATCTAACACTTAGTCTGTGTTCAGATTTCTCCAGTTATGAACAGGAAGGAGACTAGAGGTGGGGAGCACAAAGAAGCAAGAGGAAACTTTTGGGGGTGATTTATATGTTAATTATTTTGAGTGTTGTGATTTCACAACTATGTACCATATGTCAAAACTTATCAAACTATACATTTTAAATATATGCAGTTTATTGTATATCGATTAAATCCCAATAAAGCTGTTCAGAAAACCAAAAAACTAGTAGTATAGCTAGAAGCAGACAGTTGTTTGGTTGTTTTTTTTTTTTTTAATTTTTAAAACACTTTCCCCAGTTGTCTCAAGAGTATTATTATCTTAAAAATAAAAAGTTATTGTGTTTAAGGTCAAAGTTTACACAGCAAATTAGGTTCCCATTTTATAATTTATACACAAATTATTCAATGATATTGGTTACATTTTTTACAATGTGTCATCATTTTCAATTCACACTCACTCTGTTCTGGTTGTCCCATTTCCAATTCTCTAGTTTCCCTGCCTCCTTACCTTCTCATCTTTGCTGTAGAGTATATTTTGACCATTTGATCTCATATAGATGATTTTTTAAAGGTGCTCATTACTCACAGGTGATATTATTTATTTTATGAGCCATTCTGTTATTTAACTAAAAGGTGACCTCAAGGCATAATTTCAATTTAACTATCAGAGAGCTCTGGTGCCATAGTGCCTGAGGCATTTGACTGCTAACCAGAAGGCTGGCGGTTCAAACCCACCAGCCACTCTTCGGAAGGAAGACTGGGCAGTCTACTCCTGTAGAGAGATACTGCCTCAGAAACCCAAGGAGGGGTTGCTATGAGTTGGAATTGACTCAACAGCAGTGAGTTTATTTTTGTTTGTTTGTTTGTTTTGTATCAGGGCCATAGTTCGAGGGAGTCCTCTAGTCTCAATCTATCCAGTAAATCCACATTTTTCTCTCATTCTATCAGGATCCATCTGTTGTGGCCCTGATCAATACTGGTGGCTGGGCACCACCTAGTTCATCTGATCTCAGGGTAGATGAGGCCATGGTTAACATAGATTATGAGTCCTGTAGACTACTTCTTTCTCTAAGTCTTTGATTTCCTTGTCTTTTACTCTGAATGAATGGAGACCAGTAGTTGTATCTTACATGGCTGCTCATGAGTTTTTAAGACCACAGGTACTACTCACCACATTGGGGTATAGAACATACTTTATGAACTATATTATGCCCACTACCTGAGTTGTCCCACGAGGCTATGGTTCTAAGCTTTCAAACTCAAAAAACAGTCTCACAAGGTATTTAGTTACATCTAACAAGTACACTTGTTACTCAGAACACCCAAAACAAACAGCAGGGCGGGAGAGAGGGAGAAAGGGGACTAAAAGCCAGAAACCTGGACAGAAGAGCAGTCAGCCGCAGGGATCCAGGTGAGAGGAGAGGGAACTCAGGCATGCCCAAAGCAGCAGGGCGGGATAACGGGAGAAAGAGATTAAAAAACCAGGAACCCAGACAGAGGAGCAGTTAGCTGCAGGGATCCAGGTGAGGAGAGGGAACTTGGGCACGCCCAAAGCAGCAGGGCGGGAGAGTGAGAGAAAGGGGATTAAAATGTCCAGGAATCCAAACAGAGGAGAAGTCAGCTGCAGGGACCCAGGTAAGGGTGGTACGAGAGGTTTCCAACAGGGGGACAAACTTGTCTGTCAGTTTGTCCTACCATGGTGATGTGTTGATGTGAGTTTTGAGGCTGAGCCACTGGTATTTCAAACCCAGCAGGATGCACATGGTGCACAGGTATCAACCCAGCTTACAGACTGAGACAGACTAGGAAGAAGGAAGAGGCCGTGCATTTCTCAAAGAATTGGCCAGGGAAAACCTTATGAATAGCAAAGAAACACTGTTTGATACATTACCGCGCAACTTTATGAATAGTCTCGTTAGGTTAGAAGACTCTCAAAATAGGACTGGGAAAGAGCTGCATCATCTGAGTAAACCCAGCCTTAGTCCTATGGATAAGGTAAAGCTTTCGAGACCTCCATTTGCTGATGTGGCACCACTCAAATTGAAGAGAAAGAGCTGCAGACATCCATTAATCATTGGAACATGGAATGTTGTAGGTGTGAATCTA
>NW_006921621.1:17041672-17053254 GCF_000298275.1 Orycteropus afer afer
GCATGTGAGAGCTGGACAGTGAATAAGGAAGACCGAAGAAGAGTTGATGCTTTTGAGTTGTGGTGCTGGTGAAGAATGCTGAAAGGACCATGGACTGCTAAAAGAACTAACAGATCTGTCTTGGAGGAAGTGCACCCGAAATGCTCCTTGGAAGCAAGAGTGGCCAGACTTCGTCTCACCTATTTTGGTCATGTTGTCAGAAGGGACCATTCTCTGGAGAAGGATGTCATGCTTGGTAGGGTGGAGGGTCAGTGAAAGAGGAGGAAGCCTTCAACGAGATGGATTGACACGGTGGCTGCGATGATGAGCTCAAGTATAGCAGGGATCGTGGAGCTGGCACGGTATCAGGCAGTGTTTCATTCTGCTGTGCATGGGGTCACTATGAGTCGTAGACAACTCGACAGCACCTAACGGCAATGAGTACCCAGAAGTGTGCCCCCATGTGGTTTATATATATATATATAATATATATATGCATGCACATATATACCTGTATGTACATATGGCTATAGATACATCTGTCTGCACACATATGTACCCACATATTCATACCTATACACATATATACCTATATACATACTTGTATAACCACACACACATTTTTTGGTTGTTGGTGTTGTTGCAAAATTTAATTTGTTATATCCTTTACCAGAAATATCCTTTTGTCTTATGCACTTCTTAGTGACATAATTTTTTTTTTTAATTGTGATTTGGGTGAAATTTTACAGAGCAAATTCACTTTCCATACAGCAATTCAATATACACTTTGTCTCATGACATTGACTACAATTTACCCTAATGCAACAGCTGCCCTCCCACTTCCTCCCAATAGTTAACCTCTTCCCAGTGTCCATACCTCCATGCACTCCTGCCCCTGAGCTGTCTCCCGGTGCATAAACAACCCTTCTTTCTCCCATGATTGATCTCTCCAAGGAGTATATCTACCTCAGGTAAATGTTCAACTCATATGCCTGTCTTTTTTTTGGCTGGAAGCCACAGATGTAGGTTCAATTCCAGACCTTAAGGGCAGCTAGGGGCCATAGTCTTAGGGGTTCCGCCAGGCTCTATCAGACCAACAAACCTAGTCCCCCTTTATTTTCCCCCCAAATGATTTTGAGTTTTGTTCCACATTGTTCTTCCTCTTTATCCAGGATCTGCTACATAGATCCCCCTCCAAGTGGTCAATAGTGGTAGCCAGGCACCACCTTGGTCTTCTGGTCTTATAGTCGTATAGGCTGCGGATTGCATGGTGTACCAGTGGCTAGGACTAATTGTTTCCATGAATCTTTGGTTTTCTTCATTCTTCTTTGCTCTGGATGAGGTGAGACCCGTCATTGCATCTAGATGGCTGCTTGCAAGCTTTTAAGATCCCTGTTAGTGACATAATTTACCTTGGTCCAGCTGTGTGCATTTCACATACATTTGATACTACCTTTCCAGAATATCACCAAAAGTAACAAGTGTTTATTATCTTGAGAATGTTTTCCCCTACCCCCATCCCTGGTAACCACCAAAGAGTGTTGGTCTCTCTCTATGCATGTACTCTTATGTTCTTATAAAAGTGCAGTCATACAATCTTTGTCCTTTTGTGATTGCCTTACTTCATTCAACATAATGCCCTCCAGATTCATCTATGTTATAAGATGTTTTGAGGACTCATCATTATTCTTTATGGCTGCATAGTATTCCATTGTGGTATGTACCACATTTTATTTATCCACTCATCTGTTAGGATTGTTTCTGTCTTTTTGCTGTTATAAATAATGCTGCAGTGAACATATGTATGCATATGTCTATATGTGTCTCTTTTATTAAATCTCTAGAGATATACAGGGAACTCTGGTGGCACAGTGGTTAAGTACTTAGCTGATAACTGAAAGTTAACTGTTCAAACCAGGCGCTCTGTGGGAAAAAGACGTTTCAGTCTCCTTCTGTAAAGATTACAGCCTTAGAAACTCTATGGGGCAGTTCTACCCTGTCAGATAATGTCACTGAATTGGAATTGATTCAGTGGCAATGGGTTTATGGGAAAGGTATATAGCTAGGATTGGTATTGATAGATCGTAAAGTATTTTTATTTCTAGCTTTTTGAGGAGGACACATTGTATACCATTTTTCTTATGGTTGTGCCATTCAGAAATATCTTTTTATAATTGGTGTATTCAAATCAGAATCTAAATAAAACCATGCATTGTATTTGGTCCATACCTCTTAGATTTGTTATAATGTATACCAAATCCAACCCCCGCCCTTTTTTTCATGCCATTTATTGGTTAACCCTTTCAAGACCAAATTATTTTCTCTTGAATTTTTTGTTGAAACTATGTTTTCGGTAATGGAAGCATTTTGAACAAAATGAAAAAAAAAAATTGAGGTAATATGGATTTTGATAGAATTAGTGGGACACAGATGCTTCCAAAATTTCTCTGGTGCTGGGGTTGGTGGGATGAGGCGCATTTCTTTATATTCACACAGTTATATAGTTATACAGGAATAGCAGTTTCCCAATAAACCCTAGAGATGGAAAATATAAGTGAGCACTATATGTCCCATGGTTCATGAAAGGGTTAAAGAACCCAGATGATTGGTCTCAACAACATTTGCCACAATCTGAGTTGGCTAATTGAAGCCTTGTGGTAGCATGTTCCTGTGCCCTATATTGCCTCATAATTAGAATCAAAGGCTTCATAGACTCAGGTTCAATTCTTTTAGCAAGAATACTTTATAGAGGCTGCTGCTGTGAACTTATTGCATCATTTCAGGAGCTATATAATGTATGGCTGTCCTACTTTTAGTGTAAAACTGACCAGTAAAGTGTTGTCAGTCTCATCCATCCACGACAAAGTTTCCTGTCAGCTTCCACTTAATAATTTAAGGAGCCACTGCCTAGATTTGTGATATCATTAGAAGCAAACTGTTCATTTTTTGTGTATGTATGAGTGCTATTTTTTAATAACTGTGTTGATGTAATTCACATGCAATAAACTGTACTATTTAAGGGTATAGTGGAAACTATCAAACAATATCATTAATATCACATGCAAGTAAAATTTGCTGAAGATAATTCAAAAACTTGCAGAAGTACATCCACACCGAACTGCCAGAAAGTCAATCCAGATTCAGGAGAAGATGTAGAACAAAGAATATCATTGCTGATGTCAGATAGATCTTGGCTGAAAGTAGAAAATACTAGAAAGATGTTTACCTGTGTTTTACTGACTGTGCAAAGGCATTTGACTGTGTGGATCATAACAAATTATGAATAATATTGTGAAGAATGTGAATTCCAATGCACTTAATTGTGCTCATGAGGTACCTTTACATAGACCAAGAGGCAGTTGTTTGAACAGAACAAGGGAATACTGTGTGGTTTAAAATTGGAAAAGGTATGCAACAAGGTTGTATCCTTCCACCATACTTATACAGTCTGTGTGCTGAGCAAATAATCCAAGAAACTGGAGTACATAGAGAAGAACATGGCATCAGGATTGGAGGAAGACTCATTGACAACTTGCCATATGCAGATGACACAACCTTCTTTGCTGAAAACGAAGAGAACTTAAAGCACTTAAGGCTACAGCTTTCAGATGGATTACACCTCCATACTGAAAAACAAAACAGAAATCCTCACAACTGGACCAGTAAGCAACGACATGTTAAATGAAGAAAAGACTGAAGTTGTCAAGGATTTCAATTTACTTGGATCCATATTCAATGCCCATGGAAGTCAAGATATCAAATGATGTATTTACATCGAGTATATCTGCTGCAAAAAACTTCTTTAAAGTGTTCCAAAGCAAAAATGTCACTTTGAGGACAAAGGTGTGCCAGACCCACCAAACCCATAGCAACCCTTTTAGGACAGAGTAGAACCACCCCACAGGGTTTCCAAGGTAGAGACTTACCCATGTAGCAGTGGAGTAGAGCAGGGAGACTTTAGTGTGGACCTTGCTTTATCACTAGCTTGTCAGGAAGATTGTGGTGAAACAAAGCAAACAAGCAAACAAATCAAAAACAGTTTTGAGTAGCTCCTTGCTTTCTCCTTGCAGTTTATTATGCAATATCCCAAGTACCTGCTTATACATATGCCTAAGCTGCTCTAGGGTTTCTTGCATGAACCTAACCTTGTGTCTGTATCCTCTTCCCAACTGACTTCCTGTCCCAGTTCAAAAGCTCAAGATACAAATCTGAAACAACAAAAAACCACTTTGATTTTTAAAAGGATAATCTTCATTCCTATGCAAACTCTTCCCCACTTTCCTTTAGAAAAAATCTTTGGTATAATACCAGTGTGGTAATCCCAGCCATAATGAGACACAAGAAGTAGTTTGCATTGTGGAAGTCTCTTGCCCATTTGTGTACATGCTGACATGAAGTTTCTGCCATACTTAGTGGAGCTAATTCACTTATGTGTCAACTGGCCCTCACATATGGTAAGTCTCTGAAGACAGACTATAATACAAACCTTCAGCAAGGAGAAGAGTTAGCAAATTAACCAATCAGGGTCCTATTGCATTAATCTCTTTTCTCCTTAAGTAAAATGCCTGTGAGCAGCATCTCTCCTCTATTGACTGGAGTAGCCATGAGTTGTGATTCATAGAGAAGTTGGGTCAGCTGACCAAGGTATGGACAGAGCCTGTTCCCTGGGTTGGTGAAGGGGCTGCTATGGAGCAGGGCTGAGCAGTAGGACAGGTCAGGTGACAGAATGCTGGGTGGGCTCAAAACACATGCCAAGTCTGTCCGAGGTCAACACTGTAGATGGCTCCCCTGGTACATGCAGCACCAACACTAGGCTCTAGCAAGTAAGCCCTCTACAGGGAACACAGGGTGCTGAGCTGCTAAGCTCTGAAGCTAACCTGCTTCATCCCAACACAACCAACCTGGTTCTTCTCCACTCTTTGCTGTCACTTCTCCTTTTCAGAGTTAGAGAGAGAGTGTGTATGTTTCCTCTCAGTATGTTCAGAATGTCCCTGAATTGAATATGAGCAGTCTCCTTTGGCCACCTTGCCCACAGCCTGCCCTCCTCCTGGAAATGGGGTTAAGTTTCAAGCACAGACTTCTGACAAGAGTATTAGGTTAATGAATAAAAGAGAGGCTGATCCCTCGAAGGCCAGCTAGCTTAGCTTTGTTTCACAGATGGCATCTCCTTAACCCCCACAGATGGCATCTCCTTAACCCTCTATCAGTCTCTTACAGGTTTTGATCACAGGACAACCTGGATGTAACAGTGTGTATAGCTTGGTACTTGATCATCTCTGCTACCAACCAACTAACCAAACAAAGCTTAGTACAAAACATGTTCAGTAGTTTCACCTCGCAAATGATAGTAGTAGTATACTATAATGCAGGTGAAAATTGAACCTGACATGCTGTCTATAATGAAAGGGAGAAATTGTATATTAAAAAATATCTCTGGGACTCTGTGAATATACTGAAAACTGTTGTATAAGAGGGTAAACTTTATGGTAGATACACTGTTGATCAATAAAATAGTTTTAAAAAGTATTTGTGGAAATTAACATACATTATCCTGCATAGAAATGATACATAAGGCTATAGGAACAGATTAAATCACTGAGCAGAGAGCCAAGGGCAGACCCTTAAGGAAAGCCTACATTTTGAGGAAGGGAGGCATGCATGAAAATGTTAGGAGTGTGATTACAGATGAGACATGGGAAGATAACAAGAACAGTAACCTAAAATTAAGGAGAGAATGCATGTTCAGTAGTACTAAATACAGAATAAAAGTGGTTGGGGACTGTGAAAGGCTAATGAATTTAGCAATAAGGAAATTGCTAGTGACCTTTGAGAAAACTGTTTTCATGAAATAGAGGGGTTAACAGTTGAGTTGTGAGAAAGATGAAGCTGCCTATAACTCTTGTAAGCAATAAAGTAGAAGGAGAACGTGCTTGAAAATAGCGTCAAGCATAGTCTAGAGGCAGAGCAAACTTGTGTCTGTGTTTTTTTTTTTTTTTTTTCCTTTGGAGACAAAAAGGAGCTCTGGTGGTGCAGTGCCTAAGGCATTTGACTGCTAACCAGAAAGTTGGTGGTTCAAACCCACCAGCCACTCTGCAGAAGGAAGACTCGGCAATCTACTTCCATAAAGATTTACCACCTTGGAAACCCATTGGGGGTCACTATGAGTCAGAATTGACTCAGTGGCAGTGAGTTTGGTTTTTTTAGTTTGGTTTTGGAGCAAAAGAGATTTGAGCATATTTGTAGCTGGAGAGAAAAGGCGGCAAACAAGTACTGAGAATCTAGGTTTGGGAGGACTTAGACTCAGCTTGACAGTAGTGTGGAGCACAGCATGTGTACTGTGACAGTTGTTCTTTGGCTTTTCCCTGCATTGGGGGTGGCGAGGAGAGCACATCTGGCATCTACCACAGACAGACCAGCGTTGTGTGCTGGGTCCAGCTCCCTGGATAAAATGGGCTCCTTTCTCATTGAAAAACGCATGCAGGTACTTTCTTCAAGTGAAAGTGACATTATCATGCTGCTATAACCTTAAATCTGCTGTAGCCCATGATGAGAGAGACTCATTCTTGAACATCCACTCTTTATTACTGATGATAAATGAGTGCTAGCACATCCCAAGGGGCTCCAGCACACCTAGCTCATCAGCATACCATCGCATGTGGCCAGGAGCTGCTGCTTTAAGTAGACCTTCCAGCTCTCAGGGTCAGAGAGCTGAAGTATATATTTAGTCCGAGCTTCTGAAAGCCTCTTGGATAGTTCAGACGTTCCAGGGATCTCTGAGCCAAGCTCTGACCTGAAGGTTTCCCTCATCCACCTACCCCACCCCACAAATAGGAAGAAAGATAATGAAGGGAAAAGAGGGCCCATGAGGCTCTACACATTCAATCATACCTCCTTCTACTGCCCCTTAGCAAAGGACTTCTGGGCAGTTTCTTTCCCTAAACCCACCCTTTTCAGTCTCTGCCTCTACGTCTTGTTTTTGTTTTGGCTGCAATATAAAAATTCAAAAGGCTACTTTTATTGTACTTGCTTATACATAGCCTTTCTAATGTCTGACATAATACTCCAGACCTTTTGGGTTATTAACTGTATCTTAATATGATTTCTGCCTTCCTTTTACCTTTTTCTTAATTGTATTTTGATATTAAATTTTATTTTCCCATATCCCTTGGGGAAAAAAAATGTTAGCAGAGAATAAAAGTCATTTTTAACAATTGTTATGTGTAAAAATGTATTCGCTGTGTCCCTTCAGTCATTACAAGATATACATGTAATTCTAGGTACATTTAGTAAGTTGAAGGGTTAAAATACCCAGTGCTGTCGCATATGGCAGTGAGCAGAATCACAGATGTTGATGATACCACGTAATTGGTATTCTTTTATGTAAATGAAGGCTGTCAGCATGTTACCATAGTGTCTACTTTCTCTCAAGCTGGAATTTATGCCACTTGGTCTCATTCAGACCAGGCAGGATTATTCCATGGTCCTTACTTAAGAACTGAGAAGAAATCAATACAATGAGAGAGAGAGAAGTGGAAATCCCTAATGTGGAGTCCCTTTATTTTTCCCCATTTTGTTTTTGTTGATTTTCCACCAAATTTCTGGTGATACAGTTATGCATTTAAGATCTACTGAGAAATATGCTATTTGAGGAAAATTGGAACAGCCCAGTTAAAAGACAAACCATATTTTCAAGCTATAGATTTTTGAAAGATGATTGTAATGTTCAGTCCTTTCTCATATAGAGACTTTAAAAAATGATGGTAAATCGGGGAATTTCTCTTCAGAAAAGGCAAGAATTGAAAAGATTTCATTGTCTTTTTTCAATTTAATGTTCAGGGAGATTCAAGTAGAATGGTTTTAAATGTTGATTATGGTTTTTAGCTCTGGTTAATTCAGATTTTTGAAATAAAACTATGGTAATTTTAAAAAAGAAGTACTAATATTTTGTCAGGTTTAGTTTCCTATATGCAGATCAATCCAGGTTTATAGCACTTTTATCTGAAGCTGCTGATCTACTTAATGGTGTAGAGCTATTAAGACACATCTTGCTCTTTCCCAAACATACTTCAAGCTTATCTGTTGTGTATATTGGGTGCCCTGGCCTGTCACACAGGAGCTCTGGTGGCACAGTGGTTAAGGCATTCAGCTGCTAACCAAAAGGTTGGAAGTTCAAACCCACCAGCCACTCGGCAGGAGAAAGGTGAGGCAGTCTGCTTGCATAAAGATCTACTGCCTTGGAAACCCTGTAGGCAGTTTGACTCTGTCCTATAGGGTCGCTATGAGTCACAATCAACTCGATGGCAGTGGATTTGGTTTTGATTTTGGGGCCTGTCACACTGGATGATATGTGTCTGAAGTGGAAATGTTGGAATTATTGTGACCTTTGGGAATAGGAAGGAGCCGGACAAATCAGAAAAATGTAAAAGAGAATTCCTCTTTCTGCCAGCGGGTGATAGGCCTTGTTTTGAAATAAAGTGGTCATAGTATATATGAGGGCTGAGTTAAAGACATTGTCTTCATTGAACTGAGTATACTTGGGATTATGTTCTCTATAGTCTCTGTTGTATTTGTTGGTTAAGGTGGCTGTTTTTCTTTTGTGCCACTTTTGGGTGATTTCCAGATCCTGATCAGATGTTTTTCCTCTAGAGAAGCTAGTGTGCCTAGCTTAAATTGGTGTAGTGAGGTGCAAAGTAGCCCTGTGTTTTCCTGAATGGATTTACTCTGCCATATGGCAGGTTAGTGAGTTGCCACGACAAATTTGTAATGGGAAAAGGGCTGTGCAGGAAAGGATGTGCGTGATCAGCAGATTTATAGATCAGAAAATGAAATCAGAGGAAAGACTTTCCAGAGTGCCCTTTCCATTAGACAGCTCTAAGTGGAGAGGGTGTGGAATGGTTTTTTATTATTTTTCTATTTTAGCTTTTGGTTGTTCCAGCATATTTTTTCCTAGCACAGGAGTTGATTTCATAAGGCATCTGTGTTCTGGGTGTTGTATTGCTGTTCTCTTATTCACAGAAATATTCTCTCTTTGAAGGATTTGAAGCTGTGCCGTATTTCATACGATAAGATCTCAGTAGCAATTAAATTCCTGAAGACCCATCAAGGCTCCTATTGGCTAAAATGGGGATTTGCCAGGCATCAGGTTTTGAGCTACAAAGAGGCTATTCAGATATGATTTAGTGACTGCTGACTTTTTTGAAAATGATAACACAAAAAGAAAAGCTGAAATGAGCTAAAGGTAGTAGGTCCTGGTTGTTTAAGTCTGTGCTGTCTAATATCATAGTTACTAGCCATGTGGAGCTAGTTAAATTTAAGTTAAATAAAATTAGAAGTTCAGTTCCTCAGTCTCAGTAGCCACATCTCAAGTACTTGATAATCACATGTGGCCAGGGCCACCATTTTGAACAGTGCAGATAGAGAACATTTTCACCACGACAGAAAGTTCTGTTGGACAATGTTGGTTTAAGTAGACAAATTTGAGAAATAAAATTCCTTCTTTGATTTCTGTGAGATGTGCTTCATCCCTGTATAATTTATTAGATGGATGCAGTGCTTCCAAGGTTTTAATGTACAAAAGAATCATCTGTAGACTTGTTTAAAATGCAGGTTTTAGATCTCAGACCAGACTGTAATTCATCAGGTTTGGAGTGGTGAACAGGAAATCTGTACCTATAAACAAGTATCCTAGAGAATTCTGATGCTGGTACCTGGTTTAGGGACTACATCCTAAAAAACAGTAAATTAGTGTGAAACTTAGGAATTGCCTATCTCCTGATTCCGCCTTCCACCTTCATTCCTGAGTTTCTTTTGTGTCCTCAGTAATTTGTTGTGAGCATGATAGATACCCAACTTGTCCTTTGAATTGGTAATCAGTTGTTGGTTTACATCGAATCAATTCCAACTTTCAGGGACTCCATGTGTGCAGAACAGAATTGCTCTATAGGATTTTCAAGGCTATGACCTTTTGGAAGCAGATCCCTAGGCTTATTATCTTAAGTGCCTCCAAGTGGCTTCAAACTGCCAGCCTTTTGGCTAGTAGTTGAGCGATAAACCATTTATCTACATCACCAGGTGTAAATAAGTAGCAAAAAGAGCATTTATTTATTTACCACTTCATCATTTTAATGTATGTGTTTTGATTTGGCTACATCCTAAGAAAAGTAAACAGAAATGGTATATTTCAGTACTGTTTCCAGATTCTGTGGGAGGATAATTCTGACAGAACACTTTTATTTTTTATTTGTTTGTTTTTAATATTTATTATGATTTGGGAGAAAATTCATTTTCCATACAGCAGCTCACATACACTTTGTCTCATGACATTGACTACAATTTACCACAGTGCAACAGCTCCCCTCCCACTTCCTCCCCATAGTTACCTCTTCCCTGTGTCCTTCCCGCCATTGCACTTGTGCCCCTGAGCTGTCTCCCTGTGCATACACAGCCCTTCTATTCTCCCATGATTGATCTCTCCAAGGAGTGTGTCTACCTATGTAAATGTTCAGCTCATATGCCTGTCTTTTGTTTGGCTGGAAGCCACAGGAGTGGGTTCAATTTCAGACCTGAAAGGCAGCTAGGGGCCATCATCTTAGTGGTTCCATCAGGCCATCAGGGTCTATCACACCAGCAAACCTGGTCTTTTTTTTTTTTTATGATTTTGAATTTTGTTCTACCTTGTTCTCTCACTCTTACCAGGATCTCCTACAGAGATCCCCCTCTGAGTGGATGACAGTGGTAGCCAGGCACCATCTGGTTCTTCTGGTCTCATAGTCATATAGGCTGAGGATCGTGTGGTGTACCAGTTGGACTAATTATTTCCATGTGTCTTTGGTTTTCTTCATTCTTGTTTGGTCTGGATGAGGAAGGACCCATCGTTGCATCTAGATAGCTGCTTGCAAGCTTTTAAGATCCCAGTCACTACTCGCCAAGTAGGAAGTGGAACAATGTTTTTGTGTAGTAGGTTATGCCAATTGAGCTTGATAGCCCCTGTGACTATGGTCCTGAGCCCCCAGGTCCAATTACTCGCTCCCTCTGACAGAACACTTTTGACCACTGAGAGGTGAGCAGCTACAAGTCTTGGTGTATTACAAGGCAATAAAAAAAGAAAGGGAGCTCTGTAGCATAGTGCCTAAGGCACTTGACTGCTAACCAAAATGCTGGCAGTCCACACCCACCAGCCACTCCTCAGAAGTAGATGGGGCAATATACTTCCATAGTGATACTGCCTCGGAAATCCAAGGAGGGGTCGCTATTAAGTCGGGTCCGACTCGATGGCACATAACAAAAAAAAAAAAAAGTAACACATGATCTCCTCTCTGAAAGAGATTATATCTAGTTACCAAACCAAAGCTAGATATAATCTAGTTAGGTAATCAATAATCCCATATAGAGAAATAACTTAAAGGGTACTTAGTAATAAGTCAGTACTTTGAAAAGTACAAAAAGCACAATCTGACTTGGTTGGGGATAATCTGGGTTACTTTCCTTTGTATGGTTTGAGGTTTTTCTTTGTTTTGTTTTTTTTTTTAATTGTGATTTGGGTGAAGATTTACAGAACAAATTCACTTTCCATACAGCAGTTCACATATACTTTGTCTCATGTC